>NW_027273902.1:310000-437500 GCF_046630095.1 Trachinotus anak
TCAGACTGACACAGCACCCGACGCTCTTTGGCTTGCTCTCTTTTCTTCTTTCAAACCCCCCACCCCCCACCCCCACCCTCACCCTACCACCCCGTCCCCCATCCAGCCTCCCTCTCTCCTCTCTCTCTCTCTCTCTTTTTTTTCTCTAGTTAGTGAGCACAAAAAAGTGAAAGCTGTTGGAGAGAAAGAAACTGAATGAGAACTCCCTCTCTTGATCTCTCATTCTCACACACACAAGGAGAAAAAAGCAAGCATGCAGCCGTGGTCACACACACACACACACACACACACACAAATATAATGCACAGTAGGCTGACTCTGCAGCAATTATTCAAACCCTAAACCCAGAGGGATAAATGACATTATTACATTTCACTACTTAATTACGTGTGTGGATAGTTACTAAGCGTTAGCCATCATGCATGCATAATGCAGTAAGATATAGTCACTTCGCTTCATAAAGCACCCTTTCATTACCAAATGTATGGCAGAGGAAAAACAAATTAAGACATGTGCTCTGCAGAGAAAAAAGCACACGCAGTAAGTGAGAAGAATAAATACACATTAAGTGCAAATATATGATTGTTAGGCATCGCATGGCAAAAATAACTCCAACATTTAGTGGATTTCCAGCAGTGCCAAGCCACAGTTTATTTTCTGGAAATGATTTTTCTCCAGTGATAATGGGCTTGGCTTGAAAACAAAGGCTGAGATCCTCTGAAGCAGCTCTCCGGTTACGCTTTCTCAATCCTTGTTCGCAAAGAAGCGCTCACACTCCAGATCCAACTGTATTACACCAGCTCTGTGACTTATGGCACTGAAACACCGAGCATAATACACACACCCACGCACATGCACAGCAAAGCTTGTGCAAAGCAGGCAAGGGCGCACTGGAGGCTGAACAGGCACAAACACATGTGCACGGTCGCACGGCGCTGCATTATTGAAACACAGCACAAAGCCAGAGTTGGATGTTGTTTCACCTAATCTCTTTGATACCACTGTGGTGCTGCTAAGCTGCAGAAAATCAGCTTAGCAGATGTCCTAAAGTGTAGGTGGCTTGTTTCATGAGGCAAGAGAAGAAAACACTACAAGAAGGAGAAGAAGAAGTGAAAGAAGGAGGGTGGGGGCAGGGCCACAGATTTGGAACGGGGCCTGACGAGTTCAACTCAATCCCCTCTTTACTTCAGTCTGCCAGGCGCACTTGTTCCAGCAAAGAAGAAGAAGTTTTTATCCTCAATGCATCCATCACTCCATCTTTTTTCTTTCCCTTCCCCCGACCTCTCACTTCTCACAGTGCATTACTGTGTGTGTATGTGTGTGTGTGTGTGTGTGTGTGTGTGTGTGTGTGTGTGTGTGTGTATGTGTGTGTGTGTTATTTTCCAGGTCAAAGAAGTTGTCGTACTTGTGATAATGATGGTGATAATGATTGTAATGAGGATTTTTTTTTCACAAGGTTGCACATGCTGCTTCGCCTTCAAGCCCTAACCTGCACTCTGATGTCAGTTGATTACAGTCGCACCCTAAACACACACACACACACACACACACGTCGCATGCATTATCAGCACAAGTGAGACATCTGTATGCAAATGTCATTATGTTGGTGGAAGGTGGCTCAGAATGGGCCGGGTGTGAGTGATGTTATGACAGTGAAGGAGGGGCTGAAAAAGGTCGGGCTCTGAAGGAGTGTGCGTGTCAAGAGCTGGAGCACATATGTATGGTATCCATAGTAACCAACTAACCCAACTCAAGATGGCTCCGTGATGCTGTCATCTTTTATCTGTTTCTCCAGCCCCGCACTTGTTTTACTCGCTCACATTGCTCATCTGTTGACATTGATAATACAGCACAGAAACGCACACGCTGTGTTTCAGGCAGATTAATAAAACATCAAATCCTTCATTGAGATAGTGCAGCTCCATGGCGAGATAAAAAAAATGTTAATAATCTCACATCTACCGCCTCTCACGTATCTCAGACATGTAGCTGGTCCCTCTCCGGTGAATGACTGCATGTGTGGCCAGCTCCTCAGTTTTCCTCGGAGTGACTGTGGCATGCAGCGAGCACTTCAGTGTCAAACCACCTCGTCCTAATGGCAGCGCCGCAAATGTCCATGGTGATGAGAGGGAAAGAGGGACGATGGAATGAAAAGTGATGCAGGGAGACAAAAAGAAGCACAAATGCTCGGGAGCCGTCACGACTCTACAGACACACTGAGGACAAACCAAACAAGACGCTGCGCTCTCCTCCCTGTGCTCTCCTACCTGAGACGTACACCTGTGAGATTAGTGACAGCGTGCCGGCCTCCTGCTCTGGGCAGTTTCCTGAGGATGGAAAGTGAAAATGACAAATTTATAAAAATGTCAAATTTTAGCCATTTATCATCCATTTTTTAAAATAATAGAATATTGAAAGTTTTTTTTAAAGTAAGTAAAGCAAAATGTTCACCTTCAAAATTCATTCACAAATAGCTGCAAGTGGCATTTATCTGGGTCCAGGCAGCTTGTGTGCGTTTCGATACCATATTCATGAACTGCTATTGAAGTAGGAGTTTGGTCATGTGTGGTTTTGAACCCCTGACCTCAGTAACCCCGGAGAAGGCGACTTACTGACGGCACCACTGGGGAACCAGCTGCTAAATATGTCTTCACACAAGTTGATACTGTGACATCACTTCTGCAAAACTGGGGTGTTTTTGTCTGTTCAACCTTCAAACTTGTCAAAATGTTGGTGTGAAAGTCCTGAAAAAAAATCACACATCCTTCCACTGATATCAGAGTATTGTCAAATATTTTGGTGACTTTGAATCCAACACTGAACAAAAAAGGAAAAGTTGTGCATTGTTGGTTTATATTTGAAAAGTAGAGATTTTTAGAGGAGAGGAGCATTTGAGCAAAGATGCAGATGATTGAGGAGATTAGAAAGACAAAACTATTTTGCCTTGAACCAAAACTGTTTAAGAAAATTACAAGAACGTACATTTTGTTATTATAGCGCCTCCAGACAATTAGTGTCATTTTTTTGTGTCTGAGTAGTGGGAGGAATTTGCAAACCTACCAGCTGCACGGACACTTTGAGCAGAGAAACATGACAAAGAATAATAATGTGAACAAAAACAATAACACAATCCCAGCAGCATTTGCTGCTTGGACCAATAATAAATACTGCACATGTTCAGTAAAATTAAATAAAGTAAAAAAATATCAGCCACCAGGATGGAACAAAACACTGTTCACCACACTGTGGTACAACTTGAAAACTGAACATACACATAAAAGAGCAGACTGGACCAACAGCATAAATTTCATGAATCATAATCATTGGTAGAAAATGCTGAATATCCCAAGAAGGGAATCTGTAAGCCGTTAGCCGTTAGCATCCAGTGATCTGACGCGAGGCCTGAATCTAAATCACCTACCACATCCTGTACTGACACTTTCTCATGAGTCAAGCTCCACCTGTAAACACATCATCTGCTGCTGGAAGACAACATCCAGACTCTGACTCCTCCACCTGTGTGAGGTCTTTACACTGGTTGTCAGTGGACGAGGTCTCTCATCTGCCTGCCTTTCATTTATGAACCAGGAGAAAATATTCATATTTTCAAATACAGACTAAAAACCCATCTGGCTTTTTATTTAGTGTTTAATTATTTCTGTAACTTTATTATTTCAGTGTTTCTGTTCTTAATGATTTCATTGCTCAATTCATTTCACTCTCAGTGTAAAATATGAAAACATATATTTTACAGAGCAGCTGAAATCTCTGAAAAACTTTCCTCATCAGTCTGACTTTTAATTAATTATGGTTTTTATTCATTAGTCACTTTATTTTAGTCACTTATTTTATTGTATCCTTGTTTTAAATTGTTGTATGTTATTTTATTATTAATAATCTTATATGGTTGTTTTTTCTTGTTCGTGTTATTATATCTTTAAAATCTCTTTCATTGTATCTGATTGTCAGATTTCTTCATCGGTCTGTGAAGCAGTTAAAACTCCACTGACCTGTATGAAAACTGCTAAACAAATAAAGTTTGAATGACTGATTGTGTGTTATAATAACAATATGTGCACAAACTACCCACTCACTGTGTGAGGGACAGACAGAAAATCTGAATCTGTTTTTGTTGTTTCACTGTGACAGAAACTATGAAGAGGAGACAGAAGGTTTTTACACAAGGTTCTGTGAAATGAGAACACAAGAACACGCTCAGAGAGCTGGACCACATCAGTTCACAGGAGATAAAAGACACAAAGCTCAGGCCTCGCCGTCTGCACAGAGACACTGTCCCCGTCCCTCTGTCGGGCTGATGGGTAATTGAGGCAGTCACAACACAGATCAGGACGCACTGTCATGCTGAGCCCTGGGTCTGGCTCACTGCCCTGGCCCTCTGGCAACATGCTGCGACACACACACACACACACACATACACACACACAGAACAAAAAAACAAATGGTGCTTCTCACACACACACACACACACGAGTAGAAACACATGCTCACTATGCCCACGCACACAGACACACACTCCCACACTCCCACTACACAAATGCCCATTACCAACATACACAAATGCTAACAAGCTGTCCTCACACAAGTGTGTACAATCACACAGACGCACAAAGATGGAAGCACAGGCGAGTGTCAGGGCGCACACACACACACACACACACACATACACACAGATCACTTGAAGTCACACTTCCATCCTTTCTTCGATCACAGACAACAGCAAGTCCCAGCAAGTCACTCCTCTCTTATTTCCTCCCATCTCCTCTCCTCCTCGTTTCCTCTCCTCCTCTTGTTTCCTCTCCTCTCCCCCTCGTCCCCTCCCCCCTCTCTGTTCACCTCTCCCCTTCTCCTCTCTCCTCTCCTCCTGTTTGTCAGACCTGAGGCGAACAGGCCTGGCCCTCAGCAACACTGAAGCCTCCTCTGCTCCTCTTTATTCTGCTCCCTCCTTCCCTCCTCCCTCCTCCATCCCTCCATCCTGGCAGTCCTCCAGTTTAAACAGAAGGCTGTGCTGTGGGAGAGAGTGGGATTCAGAGAGAGAGAGAGAGAGAGAGAGAGGCCAGTTGCTTGTGTGAGTGCTGCATGATTCATGTTGCCCTGTAATGAAGCTGGTCCAGTCTTTTAAGTGTTTGGTGTGTAATGGAGTTTCAGGGACAGGCCTATCATTTTCTCCTAATAGTGCTTTCTCCGCCGCACGCCATGACCCCTCTCTCCACGCCCCCGCCCCACGCACCCCTACTGTGGCAACTGCACATTACCAGCACACACACACACACACACACACACGTAGCGATTACCGACAGCTGCGGGAGTTTCTGAACGGCAAAAGTGGCCAATTTTCTCTCCCTTCCATTTAAACAACAAACAGGGCGTCGTGTTAAAATGGGCGAGGGAAGAGAGAGGGGAAATTGGGCTGATAAGGGTTATTGTGAATCAGGAAGAGAGTGGGTTAGCTGCTGGGAAGTAGCAGTGCGTGGCGAGCGGTGATTTTAATATTCTTGAGGAATACTTTGAGAGACGGAGCTCACAACCAGAGACTGAGGAGTCCAGGCTGAATCACAACCTGAGACATGTGCATTCATGTGTTCACTCACCTCCAACCTGAACACACACACTCACAGATCTCACACACGCACACACACACACAAACACACACACACATCTCACCTCACAGGTGTGGATGGTGAAGGTCAATCAGTCCAACCTTTTTTTAAAAGAAGTTAATTTTAGGTCCTAAAGTTGAGTTCAGGATTAAGGATGTTTTTCTGGCTTTGCATGTGTGTGTGTGTGTGTGTCTGTGTGTGTAAGTAGGGCCAGTTTCACCAGAGCAGATTGTGGAGTGTGTGTACAGACCAGACCTGAGATTACTGAACAGATTGCACAGCTGGCAGGCAGCCCTCTCTCCACACACACACACACACACACACACACACACACACACACACACACAAATGCAAAGCCAGAAAAACAAATATTGACAAAGTATTGATCCTGGGTGTATTGGTCCATATTGACAAGGTGCTAATTCCAGGAATATCATTCAGCTCCATGTGTTAAATCACTGAAGGTCAAATTGTCTCATTAACTGAGGTGTTTTAGTTACAAAACAAATTCACAGTTTAGACGAAACCAGAGTTAAACTGAGGTTTGATGGTGGATAAAAGATTTCACAGGTCTGTATGATGTAATGTTGCTCAAAGTGAAGATAAAACATTTCTCACACAACTCACTCTCATGTTCAGCAAAGTGAGGAATGTGAGTCCCTAAAAAATCTATGATGATGTTTCTATAACTGTGTGTGAACAGGGATGACTGAACATCACATTTCCTTCTTCATTTCAGAAGTTTAACCACTGGACTCAAGATGTCTCTGCTCCACTGTGAAGTCCACTTCAGTCTCTGTAAGATGCTGAACAACAGTTTCCTTCTAAACCAGTTCAACATGAAGCTGTAACGTCCAGGTGAGAAACTAAGACTGAAGCTGAGAGCAGAGAAACTTTCTGAGCTCAGCAGCTGTGGTGTCACAGTCTTCACTCTGCACAAACCTGAGATACAAACTGTCAGATGAATGAAATTAAAAGTAAATCAAACCAGAACAGAGAAGACATGAGTGAATCATATAAAACAACCACGCTGATGAAACTGAGATCGACTGATGGCAAACATACTAAATTCCAGATTTTCATTCTTGAAAGAAAACTTAAGAAAATATGCAGCAGGAAATCTCATCATCCTCCTTTCATGTAAACAGCAGTGACGGGAACAATCGGCTCCAGGTAGATTTAAAAAGTCGGACCTCTCAGCTCGACAGCTACCAACATCTGCACAGTGATGTCTGCGTACATGCTCGCACATTCTTTGACTCATCTGTCAGTGTGAGTTAAAGATTTCAGCTCTGCCCTCTGACTTCAAGACAAGAAGAAGAAGAAGAAGAAGAAGAAATGGGAGAAAAGTTGGCTTCCACTTTTCCCGTCCATGGAACACCTGCCATTCCATGCCAGGCCGTGCCTGACATGTGTAGCCTGGCTTTGTTGCTGCCAGGATGCAGAGGCAGGACGGTCTTTGTGCGTCTGCTCTTTGTTTTCCCTGGAGGGGGGGTGGGGTGATGGGGGGGTGGGAGACTCCTCTACGAGTTGAACAAATAAACAGCAGAGAGCACAAGAGACAAAGACAGGGAGGGAGCACCTGCCGAGGGCTTTGTGTCTCTTAACAAGGAACACTACTGTCTGTGAGCACCCCCCCACCCCCACCCCCACACACAGAAGCACACTGTGTGGAACTGCAGATATGTAAACACACACACGTTTAATACTTTGTACAAACAAGATGCTGATGAAATAGTCTCTGGGTCTGAGGGAAGGAGAAACTACACATAACAATCAAAGTCCTTTATTCCTGCACACATTACTAATAACAGGGGCCACACGGGGGCCACACGGGGGCCACACAGGGCCAACAGTGGAGGGATGTCACAGCAACATAAAGAGAAGTTTGTACTGAAACACTGTAACTTTGAAAGATGACCACGTGGTTTAACTTCAGTTGAACTCTGGAGGATATTAGGGGAGGTTTTGATCTCTCACCACCAGGTTATACACAGACCTGGTCAGTGTCACTGAGGTGTCGCAGTTACATCCTGTCACTGTTACATCCTGTCCATGTTACATCCTGTCCATGTTACATCCTGTCACTGTTACATCCTGTCACAGTGTTACATCCTGTCCATGTTACATCCTGTCCATGTTACATCCTGTCACTGTTACATCCTGTCACTGTTATATCCTGTCCACGTTACATCCTGTCACAGTGTTACATCCTGTCACTGTTACATCCTGTCAAAGTTACATCCTGTCACTGCTACATCCTGTCACAGTGTTACATCCTGTCACAGTTACATCCTGTCACTGTTACATCCTGTCACAGTGTTACATCCTGTCACAGTGTTACATCCTGTCACAGTTACAACCTGTCACTGCTACATCCTGTCACAGTGTTACTTCCTGTCACAGTTACATCCTGTCCATGTCAATGTTACATCCTGTCACAGTGTTACATCCTGTCACTGCTACATCCTGTCACTGCTACATCCTGTCACAGTGTTACATCCTGTCACAGTTACATCCTGTCACTGTTACATCCTGTCACAGTGTTACATCCTGTCACAGTTACAACCTGTCACTGCTACATCCTGTCACAGTGTTACTTCCTGTCACAGTTACATCCTGTCCATGTCAATGTTACATCCTGTCACAGTGTTACATCCTGTCACTGCTACATCCTGTCACTGTTACATCCTGTCCATGTTACATCCTGTCAATGTTACATCCTGTCACACAGTTACATCCTGTCCATGTTACATCCTGTCACTGTTACATCCTGTCACAGTGTTACATCCTGTCACAGTGTTACATCCTGTTACACAGTTACATCCTGTCACTGTTACATCCTGTCACTGCTACATCCTGTCACAGTGTTACATCCTGTCACACAGTTAGATCCTGTCACTGTTACATCCTGTCAAAGTTACATCCTGTCCATGTTACATCCTGTCAAAGTTACATCCTGTCCATGTTACATCCTGTCACAGTTACATCCTGTCAATGTTACATCCTGTCACTGTTACATCCTGTCAAAGTTACATCCTGTCCATGTTACATCCTGTCACAGTTACATCCTGTCAATGTTACATCCTGTCACTGTTACATCCTGTCAATGTTACATCCTGTCAAAGTTACATCCTGTCACTGCTACATCCTGTCCATGTTACATCCTGTCAAAGTTACATCCTGTCAATGTTACACAGTAACATTGTTTTTAGTGAAAATTCAACAAGAATGAAGCCAATTAATTAAAAACAGGAAAGTTTGACAAAGTAAACTTTGATGAAAGAAGCAGCTGCGGCCTTCACGAGTGTGTGTTTCAGATGAAGCTGTAGAACATCACATGTTCATATGTGCAGCCAGTGTGTGTCTGTCTCTGGTGGATGTGTGTTTCCACACATATGAAGGCTGTATAGTTTTATGAATGTCAGTCGTAAAAGTGTGGCAGCACTCACATGAGACATATAAATGGAGATGGTCTCCTTCTCTGACATGTTCTTTATAGTGGCCCCTGAGGGCCAAGGCCACACAGACCTGGAGAGGAGGAAGGGCTCCCTTCATTTCTCACTCACAATGATCCAACAAACAAAGGACAGAAAGACATTTTACTCAGCAACAGAGCAAAGCAGGACACCTGTATGCCTGCTTAGTCCATTGGCCAATCATGTGGCAGCAGTGCCCTGCAG
The DNA here is from genome assembly GCF_046630095.1 of Trachinotus anak. Taxonomy (NCBI): domain Eukaryota; kingdom Metazoa; phylum Chordata; class Actinopteri; order Carangiformes; family Carangidae; genus Trachinotus; species Trachinotus anak. The sequence continues at coordinate 319,302 of NW_027273902.1, forward strand.
ATCCAGGTGAGGAGCTTCAGGTAACATTCATCAGAGTGGCTGTTGGTGTCAGACACTGGTCCGAGAGTTTCTGAAACTGGATTCTAACAGTTTCTGAGTTTTTACAACAGAAGCATCAGTGAGCAGCAGCTCTGTGTTGATGAGAGAGGTCAGAGGTCAGAGGTCAGAGGAGAATGGACAGACAGGTGTGAGCTGACAGAAAGGCTCCGGTCACTCAGATAACCACTCTTTACAACACGTCAACCTGGAGGTGGATGGACGACACCAGCAGAGACCACGTCAGGCTCCACTTCCTGTTTAGAAATCTGAACCTTTTCTATTTAACATCAGTGAGACGATTAAACGAGTTGTTGTTGTTCAGCTCAGCAGAGAAGAATCACAATCTGCAGCAGAGTGAGGACCACGCAGCTGCTGCAGGACTCATCACACTGTTGTTCATTTACTGTTCTTAATAAAGTTTCACCACATTAAATAAAATGAAATGGGAAATTTACTCAAAGTTTATTTTTATGTTGTGTTTTTAAACATATCATAAAAACGGTTTAATCAGTGAATTATAAACTCTGTTTAATTAACAGTTATGGCTCAGCTAATGATGTCACCACTCATGGTTGGCGGTTGTCATAGTAACACAAGACGCTGGAGTTTTGGCAGAGCAGACAGAAACACAGCAGCCTCACCTGCACCATTAAATATCTGCAGCCTCCTTAATCTGTTTGTTTCTCTTTGGACAATTGGAATAGAACCTTATTGTAATTTTTAAGAAAAATGGTTAATATGTTCATGTTTTTATTGTTTAATTTTCAGTTTAATAGTTCTGTAAATCTGCAGTCTGAATGTGGTCCTATATTAATTAACTGAATATGATATATTAAATTATATATGATATGATATGATGGACTTTTTCAAAGTCATCTGCAGGAACACCACAGCGGGGCTCATATTTATTTCTGTGGTTAAAATGTTAAACATGTGAATGGATACATTCACAACACTTCCTGTAGCTGAGGTCACCAGTGTCCCCAGTCAGCTGTGTCCACCTCTGGGTCCAGTCCCCAGCACTGAAAACCCGCTGCCTCATAACTCTTCGGCCCTTCAGGCCTCAGTTTCTGTGCGGTAGCAAACTTGTGACTGTGTATGAATTCTTTACAGGAGAAGTCGGATCAGAAGCCACAGATTAATAATGCAGTTTTCTATCTAAATTCTTATTTATGTGAAGCAAAAAGTTCCCCTGAGAATCTTATATTATTCATAAGCATCAGGGAGGAGGAAGAGGAAACAAATCATTTAGCACAATGTGTGTCTCTGTTTGTGTGAATGTGTTTGAACCATCCAGTACAGTCACACTGTGTGTGTCCCCTTTTGCAAGCACAGGCTTTAGATATGTGTGTTTGTGTGTGTGTGTGTCTGCCTTTACCTCATGTTTGAATAGTTTATGTTTGTGATATCTGTGTGCCTTTGAGAGATTGAAGGGGAATTTGCATCTGTTTATGTGTGAACGCATGTATGTTTGTGCATTCCAGTGATTATCTGAGAGGGGAGGTATGTGTGAGCATGAATGTTAATACGTGTGTTTGTGAGTGACAAGCAGCCGGGTAATGGAATCAGGATGTATGTGCGTGTAAGTGTGTGATTGCGTCTAAGTGCTGGTGTGCACCCGTGTGTTTGTGCATGTGTGTGCATGTGTGTGTGTGTGTGTGTGCATATACCCGGCTATATGTTGCGTGTTAATATGGACATGCAGAGCCACTTGGTATTCCATGCAGCTCGTCTCTTGTCTGTCAAGTACGCGCGTGGGGATCGCAACTGGAGAGATTGAAAGTTTGAGGAGCTGAAAGGCCTGAATGCAAATGAGACAAATATACTTGTTTTCTCCTCCTAAAGCCTCCACAGTTTTTTCCTTCATTGTCAACCAAACCACCATCTTTCTTTCCCTTCAGTCCTATTTAAACTGAACCGAACATGTGTGTTGAAGAAGAAGTGAGAGGACAAAGAATGGAGAGAAAGCAGAAATCAGACTTTTCTCTGCTGTCAATAAAAAGCAGTTGTTCTGCTGCTCCTCTCTCCCTGGGAGCTGAATAAAAACGCTCATCAGACTCTAAAAGCATCTGTGGGGTGAGAGGATGATTTCCATCTGTGATCTAGTATTAATGGAAGTGTTAATAGGGGTGGCGGCTGCATGTGGAAGAACTGACAGAGAAACAGCCAGCAGCACTGGATCCTCCTCTGAACCATCAACAAGATGGGCAAGATAAACACCGCACAGAGTACAGATACACATCAAGACTAACACACACATACCCACAACACTTACAACATACATGTGCATGAAGAGTTTAGTGCACAAACACTTAGGATGTACACATTCATGCAAACACACATCACTGATGTGTAATCACAAATAAATAAACAATAACACACAGAGGGAGAAATGAAAACACACAGATTTAAATTTCATGGACACACACAAATTGCAGCTACAGAGTCACTTATACACAAACACAAACACACACTCATACAAAAAACATATATACACACAGACACCCCAGGGAGAGACACAAAAGCAATATGACAGAGCACTTGTAGCATTCACACGCAAAACACCACGGTACACACAACATTGACACACACAAATACACAAATACAGATATGTGCAGAACTATAGAGAAACTGCATCTGGACAACACACTGAACTGACATGTTTTCACAATCCTGTGACATTACACACTATAGGTGCCTGTGGGAGTCTTCTTCAGTGGTCTGCAGGTTTGCAGGAGGACAGATGTGTTTCTGGCTTTTACAGCACAGCAACATGTTTCAGTGTCACACACAACTTCAGGTGATGCACATCTGCTCGGTGTGGTGTCACAGCGTGACAGTGTCCTCCATCATGTCACTGTCAAGTTCCTGCTCACTGCTGGCCTTCAAGCCTCGTTCTATATTTTTCTTATAGCATTTAAACCCTGTGAGAAGAACAAACTCAGCCACAACTTAGTTTGTGTCGACATCCCTGTGATGCTCAGTTTCAAGCTCACTGGTTCCTACTGAAGATAAAATCTTTAAAAAAAGCTCATACACATGTAGTTTAGTTTTTGAAAAAGGTTCAGTAAAGGTTCCTGGGAGCTGTTGTTTTTCACTAATCCTCACTCAAACAGGGGAAATAATACATTTGTGGGGACTATTTTTAGTGGTGCATTAATACTCATTTAGTGTTTTAGTGATTATTTGTGGCAGCAGGAATGTGTATGTGGTGTTGAGTTAAATAAACTTCAGTGTGTGTTCATGGCTCAAGGCTCATCACACATTAGAGTGATCAGCTGACTACATGTTTATGAGGGGTTATGTCAGAAAAAATATTTTCACTCAGCTGTAACACAGCTCACAGATTTTGTTAAACTCATCAGTTTCAACCCTGAAATTTTTTTTCATGGAAAATAGAAATGTATTGTTTCAATACAACATGAATCTAAATTTCAACAATGTTATTTTAGACAGAAATAACTGTGATTTTACCTTTTCCTTCTTCATGTGCAGTAACATTATGGGTTCAGCTGGTTCTACCGGGACATGTTGGTTTAGCCTCAGTCGTTACACGTTGCTTAATTAGCAAATCAAATTCATGTATGGTTCTGATTTTCATATGAATCAGCTGGAAACAATAAAAGTATAAACAGCTGCTGCAATCTGACAGTTTCAGACCAATTCAGACCAAAAAAATCAACAGATGTTGTTTAAAAATGTGAAGTCAGTTTTTTACTTTACAACAGAGAGCAGAACTGCTGACTGACGGTCAGTAACCAGGGTTTGAACAAAAAGTTGACAGATTTACCACTTTTGGGGAGAAAAAGCCTCTAAATCTTGTGACAAACACACTAAGTTGGTGACACTGCAGCTGCAGACGCTCCTGATAGAAACTGTTGAAAGAGCAACAGCCAATGAGAGAACTCCAGCTCAGTCACATGGCATTCACCTGACCAATGGTGGAATTTGATCACTCAGTCAGTCAGTCACAGACATTCATGACTATAGGCCTGAGCCCTGCTGCTGCAGTTCAGCCAAAAACTTGACAGGTGTAGCAGTGAGGGGGCGGGGCTTAGCAAAGGCTCAGTTAATAATATGTGCAATGCTAAAGAGTTAGCTAACTCCACAGTGATGATATTGTGAACATAAACCAATCAGCCAAACTGAAAAAAATCAGTGTAGAGATTTAAACATATTCTCACTCTGTGACTGGTTCCCTGATGTTCAGTGTGGTTGTTCACTGAGCGACACTCCTGCAGTTTGGTGTTATTGTGTTATTGTTTGTAGAAAATACAACCAAAGGAAGCTGAAGTTGTAGTCAAAGTGAAGTCTGACAGGTGTGATAGAGGAGAGATGTAAGAACATTTTCCACTGAGTGTTTGCCTTTAAGAATTTCTCTTCATATATAATTCATGCATTCAAAAACATCAGTGGAGAAACGCTCGACACTAACCAGCACGCTGCAGAGGAACCTGCTCACCAGCTGCAGGCTGATCCACTTTCATTCACAGCCTCGTCTCCGTGTTGTGCGTTTGTTGCTGGAGAGATCACAAGAATATCATCAGCTGTTTGCATGTTTCAAAATGTCAGCCGGGCTGAAGCTTTTATATCTCCTCACTGTGAAGTCAGGATTGAATGAGAAATTGTCTGAATGAAGTGACTGACAGGATGAAAGACAACAGAGGTGCGAGGGTGCTATGCATTCTGCCTGTGTACGACCCCACAACTTTACCTCAGCCCTGAGCTCAGAGAGGGAGTATGAAGATGGTGAATGAGTTTTATACATCTGCAGATCAAACACCATCAAATAAAATGTGAAAAATGCAGCACAAGTATCATCTCCTGAAACACAACAATTCAATCCTAATATCCCTGACAGCTGTATAACATGTAGAACAGAGAAAGGTGGAGGTGTGAACACCTAGAGAACTTCTGGAGAGGAAAATCTGACACAGTTTCCAACACCAGCCACAGAGAAATTCCTGTTCTCCCAGAAATATGTTTTCTTGTTCTTATTCCAAAACCACTGTCCCTACGAACTCATGACAGGAGGTTGGTTGACCTCTATCTGTTTTTATAAGCAAAACGTCTTTCTGCTGGACAGTGACAGAGTGTTGGTAGTTCATCTTTGAATATTTGGATCAATGATATTTGTTCTTGCAGAGCGAGTGAAATGCTCAAATACACAGTAAAACACATAAAACAAGTCATTTCTCACTTTTTTTTTAATCAAAACCTGATTCTTAACCTAATTCTGTAAATTACATTTTAAACAATAAAACAGCAGCAAACAACTATTTTCTATGTACAGAGACGGTGTGGTCAGTCCCAGTGGATCAGTCCAGTCCTGAATCTCTCTCCCAGTCCGACCGTGGAGCCAGTCCTGGTCTGTCTGTCCTGAGGTGGAGAACCCTACGAGCTGCTAAAGGCTCCAGCTGGACTCAGAACCGGTTTTCCTCTCCTCATGTGTCAGTGACTTGATGCTTCATAATGTTAATGTCTGTTTCATTAGTGACGGCTACAGTAGCATGATAACATGCATGCTAACATTAGCTAACTTCCTGTTACCAATATTGTGAATGTGTTGTCAGCAAAACAACACAGCCCACATTAGCACTGCAGGGATGTGCTCAACAGCAATGCTGGTTTTTGTTTGCTCTTGTGTCTCTTGTTGTGAGTTTAGTGACACTTTCACTGTGAGGCACATAAACATGTTGGTTTATGTTTAAATGTTTTGTTTTTTCTTTAGTTAATATGACAGTGAGGCAGGAAAGTGAGGGACGAGAGAGAGGGGATGACTTGCAAGCAAAGGGCCTGAGTCAGATTCAAACCTGGGCCACAGCAGTAAGGACGGAGCCTGAATGGTATGCACTCCACTAGGTGAGCCACCAAGACACCCTAATACATTAATATGTTTAAATAATTTACTTATTATCATTTTGTAAAATGATTGTTGTCATAGATGCTGATGGCTGTCAGATCATGGTGAGAGGCTGGAAAAGAGACTCTGGAAAAGTGATGTATAAGGTTCGAAATCAGTAAAGATCAGTGATAGAAACTAAATGCCGGAGTTCTTCAGTCAAACTTTGGTGACTTCTGTCAGGATAAGATGCTCTGGTTGTCAGGTTGATGAGAGGTTTAAATATCCACTGTGGTCAAGCTCAAGGCTGAAAATAGCACATAAGAGATTTTTACCTGACAACAGTGTTGTGCAAATATTCTCTCCCCATGATCGTTGATGGTGATGATCCCGTTAATTCAGGCCTGACTTGGCAAAGCACTCCTTAGTTAAACCAAGATCAACAGCAGATGCATCATTGTGGCAGCAGAACATGGCACTGTGATATGACATCACACCCCCGCTAAGAGGATGGCACAAACACAACCGGTCTGCTGCCAAACTGAGGGAGCAACACTGCACTAACACAAACACAAAGTAATGAGTCATGATCCTGGCGACATGAGAGGGACGGAGAACAGGCAGGATTCAGGATCTGTGTCGAGACGAGTCATTGTCTCAACAAATATTTCGTTCTCTGATATTTAAATGTGTGGAAGAAAGATTGAGATAAAGTAGAAAGACAGATCAACCACTACATCTCTGATCACACTGAGTGTACGGGCTGAAAACATTAAAGGAGAGCTCCACTGATTTTACACCATGAAGTGTGTTTCCAGGTGCTGGGGAGCTCCTCTGAAGCTGTATAAAGCCTTTAACGTCTCCAGAGGGAGCCATGTGGAGTCTGATACAGGTCCTCGAGTGATGTCACTTGAGTCAGCAGTGAAAGATCAGGAGGTGTGGAGTTAAAAAGACCTCCGCAGCTCCTCATCTCTGCCTGACAACAGAGGCTCCTGGCTATGTTAGCCGCGAATAACATAACACACCTGAATCTCATGCTGTGCTCCTTCTGCCTCAGTCAGAGCTGGGTAGTCTGCACACACACACACACACACACACACACACACACACACACACACACACACACACAAACACACCGTAGCACCATGGCCACATATAGAAGAAGAACAGAAGTCTTACAGCTTTCATTTCTGTTGAAGTGTGCAGCAGCCATCTTAGATTTTAAGGTCAGGGCCAATGAGGTTCTTCCGGCTCTCCAAGCTGGAAATCCAACTTCAGGTGTTTGACCTGAACTTTCTGACTGAGAGATGTTGACATCCTTAGTAGGACAAGTACAGGTGTAATGAATGATGGCTGAATTCTATTTAGTTGCTTAATTTTCAGGGTCCTGGTATTGTCCACATTTTCTAATTGTCACACTGTCGTGACTTGAACTGACACAATTAGTTTTAGCTCTGCTCTGAGTCTCTGTGTTTTCTGAATGTGTTTCTGCTTGATGACTGAAATCAGGTCTGTGTTTAACATAAAAACTGATCTCCTCACCAGTCCACCTTTACAGCCTCGCTGTGTTTCTACAAACTGTCACTAACTCTGTCAGAGGAAAGGCTTCTGTAGAAGAGCTCAGAGCTGAATCAGACTACAGGCTGAAGGTTAGTGGTGGTGATGGTGAAGTCATGTGACCGTGGTGTCGTTGGTTTAGAGCCTAACATGAGCTTCTTACTGCTGCTGGTTGTATTTAGGCTTCAAACATCAGTGGAGTTGTTAGTGAAGATGATCCTGCTGAACTAAACCTGTCAGGATCAGAAACTGTTGCTGATTTTCTATAATCATCCAAAACACAATGAAGAAATCCTATTGGCTGTTAGTGGAGGGACCAAAAGATGATGACTTGACCTTCATCCTTGCGGCACTTTATTCATTTTGACTTGTCAATGACGTCACAAGGTGATGTATGTATTATCTAAGGCCGTATCTGATGCTTGTGTTGTGCAGTGTGGCTGAAACACACTGGTCAAAAAAATCCACTAAGACCTGTTTAAATCAGGCTTTTGTCAGCAATGGAAAAGGGAACAGTCAGCATTCACACCCAGGTCAATGACTCTGCAGTTGACACAGGTATTTATTGGCTCCGGCTGCGATTGGCAGTGATATAAACACAACACCTGGGTGAACACACTAATTTTCACCCCTTTTCCTGCTGTAATGTCATTCAGAGCACACACACACAAACACACTGTGAACACACCTGTCACCTGTCCAGCAGGATGCTGCTGAACCAGAAACACGGTGGCTACACTGTGCTCCAGGATGAAAGAGTGAGCTGCAACCCTGACATAAGTTTCAAAAACACACAATCACTGATCAGAGGCTCTGACACTTTTACAGCAGCACAAACCCGGAGATGAGACGTGACAGATCTGTTTTATCAGTTTGCACAGTAGCTAGCAGCTCACTCTTCCCCCTGTATCTGTGTGTGTGCTCTGCTCCTTGCAGTTGTGTGTCCTCAGTCTGAACAGAGAGGCAAACTCAACGGGCAGCGGAAAAGTGGTCAGTCAGTGTTTAAAACACCTGCTGATACCTGCTAATTTCAGTGTAAAGAGGGTATTACACAGTAAAATCACTGGATTTAGTGTAAGGTCCTTCTCTTCAAGCTTATTATGTTCACCAAAATATAATCTTATATAAAGGACAAGTAACTAATAAAACTTTGAACACTTTCTGGAAGGTGCTCCACAGCCTGCAGTAAGCGATGCATAATTGTTTTTCCAGACATTTAGGAACAAACAGGGCAAAAGGAGGAGGTAGAAGTCACAACCTCCACTGGTGAGCAGACAGAACAGAGTAGAGCAGTGACATCATTTTTCTTGTGACGCTGCTTTACAAATGATTTCTGGGAAGATCTGCAGTAGTAAGTGCTTCGCGGCAAAGATGTCACCACAGTAAAAAAAAACACAAAACAAATAAAAGTAATGACCACATCAGGACAAAGTGTTTCTCTCACTGGTGAGTAAGCAGCACCCTGCTGGGAGTCTGATGGTAAGCGTGTATCTGTTGTGTCCTCCTCGATTTCAGAGGAAATGTGAAATATGTATGAGCTCTTAGAGTAGCTCGTCCCTGCCAGTGTCACATACTGTTGGATATAGACTGGTGTGTGGTGATAATGTGTCACAGCAGTATATCACACTACCTTAAAGCTTCTTTGTGCCCCAGCCTCCTCCACTCACGCCCACACTCCCCCAAGTCCAGGCCCATTATCCCAGGCAGCTGGTTTTGGGGCCGGCTGGCTGGAGAGGAAGCTGAAAGTAGAGTCTAATTCACTTATTGATTTCTGTCCTGTGCTGCAGGATCCTTCACAGCTTTAATCAGACGGTTGTTTGGGGCTGAGGACAGGGGTGAAAATAAGGGTATGGGGCCACCAGATGCAGTGTTTGCAGGTGGGTCAAAACAAGTTTGCATTGTTTCCTCTGAGCCCTGAGCTGTAAGGACTCACTGTTTTTATTAAATACTGCAGTGCTTCAAAGACGTAACTGAACTGGATGAGCTGGTTGTGAATCAGAAGTCGAGGTGACTGTAGGGATTATTTGTGAATACCTGTCCAAGTTTAGAAAATGAGGCAGCATGTTTCAGAGGAAACGGATGGTTCAGTGGAAGTGATGTGACACATTTCAAGAAAAGTTAAAGGATAATTTTGGTGTTTTTCTGTTTTAAACCATGTGTTGGGGAAAAGGTCACACCAGCATTTACCACAAAGAAAAGTTACGAGACAAGAGTCAATAAAAATGTCTTCCTGTTAGCAGCTGAGCCAGTGGCACTTAGTGAGCAGGCTGGTTTACTCCACTTCAATAACTCTGTACTGAATGAAATGATATACAACACAACAAAAAAACACCAGGAGTGTGACTGACTAGTACTAGCATGTTAGCAGTTAGCTCGCCAGCTTCAGTAGTTTACCAGCTAGCTTTGAGTGACCTAGTCTGTCGCCAAGCATGGATAAATATCACATGAAGACAGGCACATATATGTTGGTGGGTCAGACTCACTGTTACCATGTATAGTTTTAACAAACTACAGCCGCGCACTGTGGTGTAGCAAATACAGATTAAAGGAGCTATTTATAAGTTTTGCTAATGCTACATAGCTAATGTTAGCATTAGCAGCTGTTTATTTACTAGTCTAGAAAAATGTTACGTGTTCAGTATCAAACTTCATTCCTTTACTCACCAGCAGCTGTCTCCAGAGGTGAGAACCAACGTGCTATTAACTCTCGTTTAGTTAGCGTGCTAACCAGCGAGCTCCAGCCTGGTCGGACTGTCTCGTGACTTTTCGATACCAAGTCACTGCAGCTGCTCAGAGGCTGTGTTATAACCTCTTGTCTTGTAAATGCAACAATGGATGAAGCGCTTGGCAAGTAAACAGCTGCTAATGCTAACGTTAGCTATGTAGCAATAGCAAAACTTACAAATAGCTCTTTTAAATGTGAGGAAATGGTGCATTAACAGGGGACCACTGTCAACCACAGATATACACACTAGTGACTAATTACAGCAGCAGGATGGTGTGTGAATCAAAATAAACTACTTTGTGTGTGTGTGTGTTTATGATAATGAAGGAGCATGTCAGTGATCAACAGTGTGGCTCACTGATGCGTTTTTAATAATGTTTGGACAACAATGGAGCTCTATGGCTCAGAGGAATAAGATACATCACTAATAGTAAAAACAGAATATCAGCAGATGTATTCACCTCAGGACCAGGTTCCAGTCCAATGGTGAGGACAGCAGACTGAGACCAGTGACAGAGATTACAAGTCAGCACTAAATAACCAAAGCTATTTACTATCCACTCTGTGCAGGACTCGTGGTTCTGTTAATGTTCAATTACAATGCTGAGAGGATGACATAGGAAAAGAGGAGCAGGATACAGAGAGGAACATGCTGTGCAGCTACTGGATGAGACACAGCTGGGGAAATCACCTGGGAACATCCACACAACACTGCTGTGTGATTTTCACCATGTCTCACTCCAGATTCAAAGGCTATGTGATGTGCTCTCTGATCGCAGCTCTGAGATCAGAGCCAAGCCAAAACTCAGATCTCGACTTTTTAGTTCATATTTGATCCAATTTTACCTACAGATTTCTGACTGCATGATGCTGCTTTAAAATGAACAGGCTGGGGCACTGGGTGAGGTTATTAACACCAATGAAAATAAATACATAAATCCACATTCATCAAAATGCTTCTCCTCACTGACTTCAGTCTATTCCCACTTGGAATGAGGTGGAAAATAAACAGAAATATTTGAGCCTTACTGTGACTTCTCCTTGAAAGTGAAAATCAGGAGTTTGATGCACTTTGTTTAATATGAAGTTTAAATACTGACTACATGTATATACTGGTTCCAGAGGATCCTGAGGATTTTCAGCAGTTGAAATCCTATATATCCTGTATCTTTATCATTGTTAAAAGAAGGTGATGAACACAGTGGTAAACATGACCCTGTCCCAACTTTATGAAACGTGTATCTGCATCAAATTCAAATTGAGCTAATATTTTTCATAAAACAATAAAATGTCAGCATTTCAACATTTGATATGTTGTCTTTGTTGTATTTTCAGTTAAATATGGGTTTATATGATCTGCACATCATCACATTCTGTTTTTATTTACATTTTACACAGATTCTCAACTTTTTTGGAAGTAAATGTTCCTCAAGGAGTAAATAAAGTTTTTAGCTGTGGCAAAAAGTACATCGATGGAACTGATTTGAAAAAATGAGATTCTACACAGAGAAGAAGAACTGCCACATACCTGTTTGTCTAGACTGGGAACAAATGAGATTTGCTCCCACTTAATATGTAATATGATCTCAGATTAGGTGACACCCCCCACACACTATTTGATGACTGTAATGATACTGTCTGTCTGTGTGGAGGCTTTAAATAAAGGTAGGTCAGCGTCACAGTAGGACGAGGTCACGGCCTGTACACACACCTCATGACCTCTGAACCCTGTGATCTCCAACCTTTCAACAGTCACCAGGTTATTGATCAAGCCTGTGGCAAAAAGTCAGATGAACAGGAAGTGAAAGGAAAAGAATTGATTAGAACAGAAAAGACATTGGAAAGAAATTGTATTTGATGCTGCTGTTTTCAAATTAATGTTTTGAATATTTGATGTTTTTCTGGACATCAGAGAGGAGAGGAGAGGAGAGGAGAGGAGAGGAGAGGAGAGGAGAGGAGAGAAGGGAGGAGAGGAGAGGAGAGAGGAGTAGAGAGGAGAAGGGAGGAGAGGAGAGGAGAGAAGAGAAGGGAGGAGAGGAGAGAAGAGAAGCGAGGAGAGGAGAGGAGAGAGGAGGAGAGGATAGGAAAGAAGAGAGGAGAGGAGAGATGAGGAGAGAAGGGAGGAGAGTAGAGAGGAGTAGAGAGGAGAAGGGAGGAGAGCAGAGAAGAGAAGAGAGGAGAAGAGAGGAGAGGAGAGAAGAGAACTCAGAAGTTGTATCTGAACGTGTGCACATCTGCACAAACGCACACAGAGGAAAGTGGTATATTCACATACATGAAATCATGATGCAGATCCTCCCCAGCAACACAACAATGCCCCCCCCCCCCCCCCCCCCCCCCCCGTGCACCCCCTCCCCTCATCTGCCCTCCCTCCCCACTCACTTTAGTTTTTTGCATTGTAAACTATTTTGACTGCAGCTCAATCTTCACACCACTCTGACTGGCTCTCATTGATTTCCATGGTGTGTGAGATGGAGCGGCAGGGCCTGTGTGGGCCAATGAGAGGAAGGTGCATGTGTGAAAGACTCGTTATGGCAAAGATTATCTCCCTGTGACACACACACACACACACAGTCCAACCCAGCTGGAGCTCCGGCTATAACAGCACCTGAATCCATATGTGGACACACACATTAAGACGCAAATGTACACCTGTGTCTCTTTGTAATAATACTACTTCTCACAAGCTCCGCCCATCAACACACACACACGCACACACACACGCACACACACACACGCACACGCACGCACACACACACACACACACACACACACTCTCTCTCAAACAAGTATGTAATCAGAGAAATGCTAATCTGATTGTGTGAAAGCTAACAGCTATATGCAGGTGCGCAAATACCATCATATACTTGACACACACACTCAGGCTGAAGCACACACTCACAACACACACTCACAACACACACCAGCCACTAAACTAGGTTATAGCTTGCCCCGTGCATCTCAGTAAGAGTATTATTTTATCGCCTCTTTTCATCCTCTCCCCTCCCATTCTGCTCGGTGACAGGGGGGATATGTGCACCCTACTTTGTTGCCATGGATACCACAAACACCCCACATAGAAAATTCTACACAGAATAATAAGTGGCCAATTGCGTCTGTTTGCTCTCCAACAAACCTCAGGATTAGAGGCATTTTCTTGTCAGAGGCATAAACTATTTTTATGTTTGCAGGGGGAAAAAGAAGGAGGGGAGGAAAGGAGAGGAAAAGGAGGGAAAGGGGGAGGAAAAAAAGAGGAAAGAGGCACAGATATGAGAAGAGCATACTAATGCTGTGGTGACAGGTTTCTCCCTGCTCGGTGAGATGAGAGAGCTCGAGAACAGAGGAGAGAGAAAAAAGGAGGAGAAAAGAGATGCTCTTAAAAAGAAACTCGGGTGCTCAGGGCACCCTTAACAAATGAAGGAGAACATGACAGAGAGAGGCAGAGAAAGGGGGGGGGCAGATCATTTCAAGTCCAGTTAACTGGGAGCGCTGACATTTGTAAGAGCCGAGCGTGGCGAGGTGAAAAGCAGGTTGGCGTTCAGCAGAGCAAACTGGAGCTAAATGTTTTGAAAATCTCTGCAGGGTTTTTCTCTTTTTGTGTCTCTTTCAGATTAATTGACAAACACTCATCTGATGCCTCCTCCTAATTTCTTCCTCCTGCTCCGAGCCTCCGAGAACATAACCCCAGTGTGCAATGATGTCATTATGATACCATCTGTTTGCTGCAATGGCAGATGCAACGTACACACACATTTGCACACACACACACATGCACAAGATAGCCGTGGATCAGATAACACGTAGAGGGAGAGAACCTATGACATTTGCACAGTGCAGTGTATATTAACTGCACACACACGTCAGGGTCCTGCTGCATGTTTAATGTGGGCTTATTGTAAAGAGGGAAGGTGACTGTTGACACACTACAGGCAGCTTTGTATCTCGGATCCAAGTGGAGGATGAGTCCAGACTCCTGCTGTCTGTGTGTGCAGTCAGAGGCCAGAGCAGCTTCCTCTGCTTGCACGCTGTAACTACCATACCATAATACCACGCCTGTCAAGGTCACAAAGGGAGATGCTTGATGCGGACGTCTGTCAACCCCATCCCCCATCCAGACAAGGACACTGCCTCCCCCCTACTACAATTTTTACACCTTTATCATTTCTAGTTGAGGCCGGCTCAGGCTTGATCCAATATATGAGGGAGGAGAGCGAAAGCTAAGTCCAGTCAGCTGAGATTAGACGTGGCCTGGTCTCAGTTTCACACGAGGCCAGAGGTCTGGTTCAAACACTGGTGGAACATTTGTTCTCTCAAGAGCACAAATGTGTGTGCACGCACATGCACACGCTCACACACACACACACGCACACAGAAAACAGCTGATATATACATCAATCTTTGCTTACATGCAGTGGTGGAAGACGTATTCAGATCTTTTAGAGTAATAATAATATGTGAAAAGACATAAAATTAACACGTTAAAACATTAATGGAAAATCCCTAGAACCCTAGAACCCTAGAAATAAATAATTAAAGTTAAAAATAGAATACATAGAATTCATAAAATCAAGTAAGGAACTATTTTACTAAATGTTAAACAGCTCTACACAACCTGATTTGCTGTCAGACACAAACGCCCCACAGCTTTTCAGCCTGTGTCAGCTGCTCCAGGACTTTTTCCCCACAGGTAGCGCCACTGTGGGGTTTATCTTCCTCTACCTTCCTCTTCCTCTTCCTCTACTTCTAGCTCTACCTAGCAGCCTGCTAATTTAGCTTAGCATAAAGAGTGGAAACAGGAGAAAACATACCAACACCTATAAAGCTCATTAACTAACACTCTGATCTCTGATCTGTTGAATTGGCACAAAAAATGAAGGGTGAAGCAACAATCATCATTTTATGGTGTGTTATGTAGTCGACTCTTTCCTGGTCAGGACCAGTAACTTCCTGGAGTTGGTTTGTTTCCTAACAACTGGTCAAGACCAAGAACTATCCTGGTCCATGAAGTAAGTCTTCACAATAATAGCCCACTTTTTACTGGGAGATACTGAGACCTGGAAGCTCAGTTACACTGGTTCATCCCTGCTGCAGATACACAAAGCTGCACCTGAGGTACCACAACACAACACAACACACAACAATATATTTTGTCTCAACATTATAAGGTGTGATTTAACGTGTATTTGTGTTCCTACCTGTGTCAAACTTAGCGTCTTGGCTTATGCACCTGATGTTGACTAACAGCAGGTACAAGTAAAGCCACATGGGCAGAGTGGTGTGTGGTGCATGCATGAGCAGGCAGAACCGACGTAGCAAATGAATTTGGAGGGGCGTAATGAGAGACGGCGCTGGGCTCCGGCCCGATTTCACAGCCACATCATTAGGGTGAGGCGGCCCCGGTCCCTGAATGAACACACACTCATATACACACCGCTCAGCGGCCTCGGGAAAGACGAACAAGGTCAGTCGCCACGCCGCAGTCTAATGAGAGGTGACAGGTGAGAAGAGACACTCCAGACTTTACCCATTAAACTTACATTTTTAGGGAGTGTTGGTGTATTTCTGTGTGCACACGTGTTTCTGAATGTTAACCACATACAAACATAACAGATACTGTATGCACACACACACACACACACACACACACACACAAAATACCCTCCCTGTGACCTTCATGTACTTCCTGGCAGGCAGGTGTTAAGGCTGTAGGGGCTGAGTCGAGTGGCCAACAGGAGATGGTGCTGTGTTATTTATCAGCATGTCCAGGCGTGATGAATGACTCTGTTCACTGCAGGTAACTGAGCACACACACACACACACAGTGTTTCCAGTACAGATCCTGGTCTGTGTCAGGTGCAGTGATCGACTCTAACTGTGTGTAAGTGTTTTCATAGTTTTACATCATTAAATGAAGGGAACAATGATCTTTGGGGAAAAGTTGGGAAACCTGTACATGGGCGTGTCGTCACCTGTGTTTGATTGACAGCTGACAGGCTGACCCCCCAGTGGGAGAATGGAGAAACAAACTAGATGTTGTTCTGTGACTCATGAGTTAAAGGCGCCGGCTGAGACAGAGGAGAGTTAGCCGAAGAGCTAACGCTGTGGCTGCTCAGAGTCTGTTGTGTAGCAGGCTGCTGTCCAGCTGTTCGTCACTGAGACTAAACGGATGTGAAAGATGGCCGACGTCACTGATTCATGCAAATATAGTTTAAAGTGAAGTGATGTGGTTCTCTACCCAAACAATAGTGTGTGCTGCAGCATCAGACCTTCAGGGATTTCACTGTTTTCTTCACTATTATAATAGAAATGTTAACTAGTTATGTAGCAGCTGAACAATCAATCACAATATTATCAAAATCACAATATTCAAATCACAGCAGCTGCAATTTTAGGTCAAATGTGTCAGAACATGAAGCGTTGTGGTACTACAGAGATGCCCACAGATCATGTTCTCCAGACATACAGGAAGATGAAGGTTTGGTCCACAACCCAACAAGAATAACATCATCATCATCATTTTTGTATCAGTGGAAATGAAAAATGACGATTGGACCTGAAATCATGATTGATCGTAATATCTAATCGCAGTACGATGTTTTTGCTCATCATTCGTCCCCATTATTGGCTGAATATGATAATATGTTAAAAAATACTGTTAAAGAATGAAGAAAAGCATCAGTGAGCAACTGTCACTGAAGAAAATGAGGATCCATCTTGGAACACAATATTTGAGGATGGTGCTTTGTTCTCTCGTTCATCCAATTCTCTTCCATCACCCACTCATCAACTGCAGATGTTAATGTGGTGGTAAGGGACATCCCAAAGAAAATCTAATATATTTAAATTCTTGGACCCAAAATGAATCCCAGTTCATCTCTGGCAGGTTTGGACGAGGCCGAGACTCAGACTCTTCTATGAAACCAGATCAAAAGATAAAAGATCATTTTTTCTTTGACCCAACAGCTGAAAGTGTTTGAGGATCGCAGGGTGGAGGAACAGGACGTAGACCAGATGCTTCTGGATGTTTATACAGTGGCTGATATCTGAAAGGTGGTGGTCTATCAGCTGATTGTGTTGATCTCATCAGGTTGAAGATGGCGAGCTGTGTGACACACGCACTGATGCAGGATCAGCACAGCGACTCGGCCTCCGTCCAGATGGCTAACCTTAAAGACAGCTGCCTCTGCGCCATAACTCTCTCGATGACTAGTAACACAGGACACATCTGACATTTCTGGTGACAGCCCGGAGCTTGACGAAGACGCGGAGACGCTTGATAATCGCCACGGTGACACCATTAAGGCGACGTTTAGGGACCTCCCTCAGATGTATATGTGGAGATGAAAGAGATGAGTGAAGCCCACACCCTCGTTTGAACTCGGCAGCTCACTGTCATCGTGAAGCCGCCTCCTCGTGGTCACTGAGGACGTGCTGGGAGCAGTAGCATCACTGAACACTGACTAACGCTGGTGATCGTCATTGTGAGCCATCGCTTTTCTCAGCAGAAGATTCCTGAGTGACTTCATCCTCTCATTTACTCATATCTTTACTCACTTCAGATGTTTCTCTTCACCCACAAAGCATCATCCCAGAATAGACTCATTGTGGCTGCATGCTTCATGAGCCTCTCAAGAGCTGTTGTTGTGAGAGTCTCACTTTCAAAACTCTAAAAAAAAGAAAACACAACTGTGTCCTAGAATAATGATACAGTGAGCCACGTCCTTGAGGCTCAGTGTGAGCTGAAATCTTGCACAAAATCATTTTTTCTCCCTCCATCACTCTCACCTTCCTCTTTTATAGGCCGTCTGATAAAAAGCAGAAATGCCATAAAAATAATCTTTAAAGAAAAATAATGAGACATGGTATGAAGGCTTTTTAAAAAGGAGAGCAAGGCCGTAACATAACTCATTTTTTTAGCAGAGGTGCCCCTGAGTGACTTTCTCATCCTGTTAGTCACTGTTGTAACATCATGTTCCCTTACTAAATGAAATTAAATCAATCACAACATGATCATCGGTCGCCTTAGTGTTTTCAGCCGTCCACTTTTCTATTTCTAACTGAGTCCCAAACTATATTAATAACTTATTAAATCGGATAATTACATTACGGGCATGCGTGCATTTATATATGTGAGCACATCATCTTCTCTCTGATGCATTTGCCCTGCAAATCAAGTTAATCACAGCATTGAAAGCAATAATGAGTGTGGCATGCTACTCAACAAACTAACAAACCCATTAGCTAGTCTGCCTGTCTCCAAATCCAAAACCTTACATTCATTAGACTGTAATTCAGAGCAGAAAATGAGATTGAGATCCTTGATGCTACAGAAAAACACATCCCCACCCCAAATAAAAAAACAACGCTGCGATCACCGAGACAAGATTGAAAAACAAATTTCTAATTTTGTCCATGAAGTGAAAGAGGAGATGTTACAGATGCACGGAGCAGAATCAGTTTTCAATCCATTCCTGCAGCCATCAGACTGAAGGCGGCTGCTGGGGCCTTGAGTGCCCAGCAGTACTGTATGTGCTTATGTAACGCCTGGAAGCGTGGGTGTGAAAAATGGTGTCATGAATCCATTTTGCAGGTTTCTACACTTTGCTTTGGGGATTTTGGGCGCCGCTCCACGGTGTACTTCATCATGATGATCCAATTCATGCAGGTTCCTCCAGGTGCGTGTGACAGAGGAGGCCATGTTAGAAACGCAGCCGCTGCAGCCGCTGATAAATCTGTTGCTCTGTAAACGCTGTGACGCCTGCACTCATGAAGTGGTCCCCCCCCCCCCCCCCCACAGCTGGACCTCTGCTCTGGTCAGCCCGGGCAGGTGTAGAAGCTGGAGGAGGAGATGGGTGAGGCTGACAGACGGGTGGGGAGGAGAGAGGTGAATGCCTCTGTCCCATTTCACCAAACTGCACCAACTGTAAATGTCTGTGGGTCATTTTTCAATGAAAGTGGGTGAAGTTACAGGAGCTGTGGAGGCTCATATGGTGCAGAGCTGACTGGACTTATGAAGGGGATTGAATCAGACAGTTAAATCAGATATAAATAACAGTAATGGTGATAATCATCAGCTTTAATTTCAGTGTAATCAGTATCATCTTCAGCCACCATCAAATTATCTCCGGTTATTAGATATTTTGATGGAATGTAATTTTAACACATTTAACTCTCTGCACACCTTTCCATCTTTTGTCTTTTTGGTGACAGAAAGTTAACAGAGCAGCGATGCCTCCTGTTCTCATCACCTCTTTCATGGAAGCAAAGAAATTACATTAAAATTTAACCACTGTTGAATGCATGAGATCAAATTGAAATACCAGCATTGAAATACATTCAGTGGCCACTTTAGAGGTTTATAATGGTCAGTTTCTGTTGATATTGTTGGAAAATGTTTATTCATGTGTTCGACATTGACCAACACATATTGATTTTCTATTTGTGTTTTACTGTTTGTATAAAATCTTATTTCATTGAGCTCGCTCGGCCCGTTTGCCCCACTCTCTCTCTCTCTCTCTCTCTCTCCCACAAACACATCAGCCAGGTTTCCGCCACAGGTTTGTGCAAAACAGAAGTGATTCTTTAAGAAAATACAGCTGGGTTTTCTCATCATATCATTCCAATTAAACCACAGTTTTCCAGCAGTCTGCCTCTTGGTGTGAACTGGCTCCCTGGGGCCTGATACACCAGGGGGCACAACTTGAATCTGAAAAAAAGTGTTTCCATTTCAGTTTTGCAAAATATTGCTTTGTTGAATATTTTGAAAAACCACCCATTTTTTGTGGTTTTGTTACCATTACGTTTCCATGACTTTTTTTTTAGTTCGTAATTTCAAATTGTGCATTAAGGAGGTTAACGTAAAAAAAAAAAACTGACCACAGTCATAGCCGCCTCATCAGTGGGCTCTGAAAAAATCCATAGAACGTTAACTATCCCTGTCTCTGTCTTCACCTGCTGTGTGCCTGTCATTCAGGGTGTGCAGAGCATGAGGCTCCACCCTCAGTGACCCCACCTGAGCTCGATAATGTTTTAACCTCTAAAGTTTAAAAAAATCCTTTGCTATGATTCATATTTTGTCTAACATGGTTTTCCCACATAACAGGTGAAAAAAATTAACAACTGGTCTGAAGCTCATCTACTCTGACTTCCTGATTGAGAAACCTGGATCAGGCCTTGGCCCCGCCCACCACCTGCTGGCTCCAGGTGTCCAGGTGAAAGAGCAGAGAGGATGAAGATGTTAGAGGAGGAAACATCAGAGAGACTCAGCCTCATGTTGGAGCCTCAGTCAGACCCAGACTCAGAGGAGGAGTCTGTTGAGACCAGAATCAGAGACTAGCAGACGGATCAGAACCGTTAGCGTAGTTAGCATCTTTTATTTGTTTATGGTGTTTGTCAGCTTGTAACTGGCAGTGGCTGACACAGTGTTAGTGGTTGTGCTAATGCTAACTCTGGCTCTCTGTACTGACAAGGTTTCAGGTGTATTTAGCCCCGCCCCCGTCCCCACAAGTTGACAGGATTGGTTCCTCAGGTTCTATGACGTATGAATCCCTGACTGTCTGAATCTGTTTTTATGAGACTGTCATTGGTTCTAGGTGGAAACACTCAGTCATGGTGTGGACTGATTATTTCACTTATCATGTGTCTTTATTAGAGAAAAACTGCTGATTTTTAATCAGAGGGGGTCCTATAGTGTCAGTCAGGGACTATTGTAATTAAAGCAGCAGTATTTAATTCAATTCAACATTAAGTAAACAGTGATAGTAGGAACACAGTTGTTTATAAAAATCCTAATTATTATGGCCTTTCTTTGCTTCCATATACTTTCCCCTCCTTCTGTGCTCTTTCCAGTCAGAAGAAGCTCCATCTTTATTGTACATTCACACTCTGCCATCACTCTGACATTCTGTTTGACATTCAGGTAGCATAGCAACATGACAACATGCCCCTACAGCCTAGTGTGAGAATATAGATGCTTTTTGAAAAGGTTGACAAGAGAGAGAGAGAGAGAAGAGAGGAGGAGGAGGAGGAGGAGGAGGAGGAGGAGGAGGGGTGGATAGTGGAGTGAAGCCCTCCACAGATTTTCTTCTTCTCCTTTTCAGCCCCACTCTAGAATCCCATTTGAAATTTAAAGCACCTTTTTTGTGTCTGAAAATACCTTTACACAGGCTGCCATAAACACTGCCCAGAGGTGGAAGGATTCAGTTCCCCCTGCCGACTTGCATGATTCAACAGGGATGAGCAACTATAATGTAAGACATACATGTGCATACATAGTGCATGTGTGCACACTCAGTGCATAACAAGACACACATACATTATATAGAGGAAATTCCATTCACAGTGCATATATATATAAATGTACAAATCAATCATACATGCACGTTTTTGTATTCTCTGTTCTGCATATATGAATACATGTATATAACATTGTATTGATTCTGTATGCATAAGGAGAGAAATTTAAATGAACGCTCGAAAAATGATTTCTGTTGTAAAACGTGGTGAAGACAGATATAAAAAAAATCACACACATAAAATATGAAATACTGGTCAGGGGGGTTATGTAAATGCATTTTTTCGACCACAGAATTCAATTCATAATTCATAAAGATTAAAGATGAATTTCATATGAGGCTGCACGCCATTGGATTGGCCTCTTTCCCCCATTAGAAATGCTATAGCCCAAAGAGCTCTCCTTTCTCAGTGATTAGAGGGAGACAAGATCCTGTCCCTCCTGACCAAATCAATACCTCTCCTGATCTGATCCTGCCTGTTAGCCTCCAGTAGCTCAGAGGAAACTCAGCTCAGGATGGAATATCACATCTTCAGCGCCACTCATCTTCACTACTCATTTGTAAGAGTCGGGGAAAAGCTCTCCCCCACCTCCTGCAATTACTCTTTTATTACTATTTCATTTTCAGGAGACAGACAATATTTTACATGAAGTATTCATCCTCATGTTTTACAGTCCTGTATTTTACTGTTGCTCTGTGATCTCCTGTAATAACTGCTCAAGCTAAGCACAGATTGTTGTTCTCAGTAGTTTCAGAGAAGTGGGGATGCTGGAGAGTGTGTCCCCTAATCCAAGTCATAAATCCAGCATCCATTCATCCCATATGCAAATTAAATATATATATATATATATACACACACATATAAAATAAAATAAAATATAAATAAAATATAAAACCATCCCACGGTCTGTCAGTAAATGTTGATATTATAAAAGTAGAGTCCAAAAGTCTGAGACACTTTATCAGAATGAGAAGAGACGTTTAAAGAGATGTTTAAAATGAATAAGAAAATCATATTAAACATTTAATTAACTTGTAAATATAAATTAAATATATATATCATTAACATATATGGTTGCAACATCTTACACCATATAAAAATCCTTCATTGATATCTTATATATGTACATATACAAACTTTACTATGTGTATTTTTATTATTGTTTTAAATATCTATCCAGAGGATGTATATATGTGATAATGATATGTCCTGTTATAGGTGACATCACTCTTGATGTGTGGGATCTGACTCTGCAGAGACTGGTTACTTTACACATTAAGATTTTACATACAGAACATTCAAGTTAATATGTTAGTTCTATGTTACACAAACCAACAGTATATCTAGTTAGAATCAGTCCCATCTCAACCACCTCCAGCTGTGAACTGCTGCCCACACATCAGTAACACTGCGGCAGTGAGTCGACTCGCTGCCTGAGAGGACGACACATGTTGGCCACACTTGCATCATCTCAACAGATCTGTTCAGAAAACTATGAAAACACATCATAAACAGATCTTTAACTACAGTCTAACTGACATTAAACTGTTGAATGGACACATTTGTCTTCAGTGTGAAACTGTGAATGTCGACTCTTTGTGACATTTGTGTGATGAGAGACTTGATGAACACTCAGCTGGATGTGCAGCATGTTTGACTTAACTCTTTGTATATGTTTTGTATGAGCAACAGTCCAAACCCTCACAAGTAAGAAGCTACAACTGCCCATGTTTTCAGTTGTAGCTTAAAAATGAAACTTCTTACCACTTATCATCAACTATTCTTCTGTCCATCACTGCAGCTCCTCAGTCTGACACACACCATCCTCTCCTCTCTACAAATCTGACTGATGATGATATTATACTTTCTGCTTCGGTGAGTACACAAGAGTCTACTACGGTCTGCGTGACATACATTTTTTAATCACCAGTAGGTGTTTGTGAGGCTCTGGTTCAGACGACCACGTTCCCAACATTTGTTCTTTCCATGCAGCCCCTGTTTTACCAGGGTTCCACCTGCCGAGTTTGAAGAGAGTCTGTGTGAGGAGGTCCACCACGAAAAGAATGAGTACAGCAGACAACTATATAGGCTAAACTATTTTAGCATGACGCAGTGACAGATTGCAGGGGTCTGAATACTTTCTGAATGCTCTGCACACTGACTGTAAAACCATCACTGGGTTTCCTGATGAACTTTAGGAAGAAAAAAAAAAAGCAAACTAAAAGGCCACAAAAAGTGGCTCATCTTCCCAGAAAGAAACAGCAGGCCACTCCAGACTTTATCACTGACTCCATGATGCAATTAGGCCTCATGGTGGTGCAGCTGTGGTCCTGCTGATTGTATTAGAGAATCAGTGATGTCTTTCTGGACAAAACCCCAGAGATTGAGAATGGGACACTCACACAGCCCTAAAACACAATAAAGACAAGTGGCACAGCCCACAACTCTCTGAGGGTCTGCTCTTGTTAGGGCTAGCCCTGAAAAATGAGAAGCAAAGTTTTTTTGTTGTTGTGGGTATTTTTTTTTCTTGCTGTGGTTTTATGGCCCAGGGGTCGTTATCTCTGAAACACAGGGAGAACTTCAAACAATGCACATATGCACGCACCACCGCACACGCCAAACTTCCAGAAGGACGCAGGGGATCGTTGTGAGGAAGCCCCCCAGGGGTGAGGTGACTTTTGACACGGACAGCAACATATCACCCCCCCCCCCCCAACACACAAAGCTCAAGCGTCACTCTCACCCTCCTCACCCACCCCTGGGGGACAGAGAAAGAGGCAGGCAGGAGAGATAAGCCCTGACACCCCTGCCTTAACCCCCCCCCAACCACCACCACCACCACCTTTCTCCTCTTCATTCAATTCAAACCCCCCCCCGTTCCCTGTATGTCTGCCCTGTGTAGAGAGCCTCTGCCAAGTAGTGTGTTGTCGGATCAATCTGTGACACACACACACACACACACACACACAGCGGTAAAAGCCATTATGGCCTCTGAAAGCCACTCCATCCAGGGACAACAGACCCCCCCTCAGAGAGGCTGCGGCTAAAGTTTACAACAATAGGTTCAGAGTAATTAGAAAGACACTTCCCTTCTGGGGGAAATACTGGGGGGGGGCAGAGAGTACAGGACAGAGGGGGGAGGAGGGGGAGGCAGATGTAAAGTGACAAAGAGTGGCAGCAGAGTCGAGCTGTAAGACAGTCAGAAAGAAGGGGGGGGGCAGCTATAACCCTGTCTATTCTCTGCACAGGTTGTAAAGATGGAGGAACAATCAAGGTGGAGATAGACTGAGGAGATGGCTGGAGGGCAGGCAGGGATCACTCCGCGGTCACCACATGTGAGGACAGGTTTACTGCTGCTCAGCTGTTCAGCATCACCGTGCGTTCACACCAAACGCGATGGATGCGATGTCATCGCCCGTAACACGAGTATTGCGTTGCTCGACACATTGTGTCACATTTGTGATCATCGCTTCAATCGCTTCATCGCTTCATCGCTTCAATCGCGCGATGACGCGACCCACCTCCCGCTATTTTCTTCACATCCCGCTGTTTTATTTCTTTCTCTCGTCAACCATGGTTGAGTTAACAACCATAGCTGCACTTTATCTGTTGTGGACGTCTGATTTAATTAAAGGCCCCATGGCATGAAAAATGTGACTGTGGTTATTTTATTGTGCTTTGGGAGGTCTCTGGGCCACGTATATACTGCCCCATGCATCAAACTGGTCATAAACGGAGAAACGCACACCGTCCATTTGTAGGAACCATCTCTTTAAGACGAGCGGATAGCACTTCCTCCTTTGTGTGATGTCACACACAAGGTAACTCTGCCCACCGCAACCTGTTGGCCCGCCTCTACTGTAGGTTCCAGGTGTGAGTGAATCACTGCACGGCAAGATGTCAAAGAAACGGTGTTGCGCTATTAAGGGATGCAAGGAGGGCGATGTGTCCTTGCACAGTCTGCCAAAAGCCAAAGTCGTCAGAGACCAGTGGCTCCTTTTTTATTTTTGGTCTTTTATAATTGTAGCCGTTCATTGAATTGCTGTTCACTGCAGCCGTTAACTGGCTCACCGTTAATGCCTTCACAAGCGTTAATTCAAGAAAATACAAATGGAACCGTCACACAGCTTCGTTCATCACTACGGTTTTTTAATGGTCTTCCGTTAACCATGTAGCTGGCGACCGTGAAGTAGGGCTGTCGATACACTGAAAAAAGTAGCGACACTAAAACGTTGTATCCGGATATGTCTGAATAAAAGGGGGAAAAAGTAGCGCTTAATGATGCCCACTGCTTCAAAGCAGTTACAGACCCCGACCCCCTGACCCCCCAATCCCCCCCGGAGCAAAGCAGCAGGTGAGAGTGAGAGAATTTTTTTTTCACCACACAGCGCAATTGCGGTGTTTCTGTGTTGTTTCTGTGTTGGCTGCCGTCTCATGCCGTCTCCAGATCCGAGTCCGATTCAAACATATATGGTCTTATGCCATCCATCGCAGGTGAATTTTTATGAATGCAGCCAATCAGCCAATCTCTCTTCTGATTGGCCAAATGACCTGTGCCTGCTGGAGCTCCAGAAAGAGGCAGGTAAATAAACCCGGAAAAAGGTGCACAGCATGGGGCCTTTAAGACGTCCACAGTCCAGCTGTACCTCCTTGCTGACCTTCTTCCAGGCATTATCTTTTTTGTTTCGGTCCCGGTAAAAGTGGGACGTTGTGTGGTATAGCTCCGTGTATCCACAGACAGCCACAATAATTTTCTCCTCCATTTTTTGAAATGTGCGTCTGACGTAACTACGTTGGTGACGTGGTTTGGACATCAACGCTGATTGGATGGTGCAGCACAGCGTCACACGATGACTTCGAATGGAAACTTGTGGCATTCATCGTGTCCATCGCATTTGGTGTGAATGCACGGTTAGAAAACTGGATGTGAGTGAGAGCTGCTGCGGCCCAACAAACGGGCCTCACCCGTCAACCCTCGCTCACAAGTGAAGCTTGAAGAGAAGCTGCTCAAACTAAAAGGACCAATTCAACAGCGTCTTCCAATTTCACTCAGACCTGCACAAGCTGAAGGAAACAACCCGCTGAAGGAAACGACACGCTGAAGGAAACGACCCACTGAAGGAAAAACAACACCCTGAAGGAAACAACACGCTGAAGGAAACGACCCACTGAAGGAAAAACAACACCCTGAAGGAAACAACACGCTGAAGGAAACGACACGCTGAAGGAAACAACACGCTGAAGGAAACAACCCACTGAAGGAAAAACAACACGCTGAAGGAAACGACACGCTGAAGGAAACAACCCGCTGAAGGAAACAACCCACTGAAGGAAAAACAACACGCTGAAGGAAACGACACGCTGAAGGAAACGACACGCTGAAGGAAACGACCCACTGAAGGAAAAACAACACCCTGAAGGAAACAACACGCTGAAGGAAACAACACGCTGAAGGAAACGACACGCTGAAGGAAACAACCCACTGAAGGAAAAACAACACGCTGAAGGAAACGACACGCTGAAGGAAACAACCCGCTGAAGGAAACAACCCACTGAAGGAAAAACAACACGCTGAAGGAAACGACACGCTGAAGGAAACAACCCGCTGAAGGAAAAACAACCCGCTGAAGGAAACAACCCGCTGAAGGAAACAACCCGCTGAAGGAAAAACAACACCCTGAAGGAAACAACACGCTGAAGGAAACGACCTGCTGAAGGAAACGACCTGCTGAAGGAAACGACCTGCTGAAGGATACTCCGGCTTTGGCCAATTATCCTGAATGCTCCTTTGACTGAAATGTGTTTTTAATGCACCTCCAGCCCAGTTTGCTCCCAGTCAGTGTGACCAGTAGCCCCAGATCAGATCTAATTACAGAAGTCAACCTCAGTGCGATCAGCAGGATGAGGCTCAGATTAGGACCACACCAGATGGCTTGTTGGGGCAACTGTGGCTTAGCCACAGCACTGTGGGTGCAGTTAAAGGCACACACACACACACACACTCATACATACAGGAAGTTTGGCTTACTCATACCAAATGAGAGGACCTGATTTATCCTGTGCCATCAGTCCAGTATGTCCATGTGATGACGCAGCAGGAGGAATTTTAACCTGACATATTTTTAAATTACAGTGGATGTTAATGAAGCGTCAGACATGAGTTGTTTCAGTGGCTTAAATATCAATAATCCTGAAAACTTCATTTGCCAGTTGACAAAGAATTGACCTCTGTCAGGTACAGGTCTTCGCCTCCATCCACACTCAAACGTTTTCATTTTAACTCCGTGTCCCAAAACTAAAGCGATTTCCATATCTGAAATGATCTGTTTATCACATGATCAGCCACATTCACCAGAAATGCCAGAGGAAGCAGGAAGCAGACTGTCTCCTCTGCAGTTGGTCAGCTGCACAAAATACAACATGGCACAGGGTCAGTAAGACTTTCATTCATTATCCATGGTAGTGGAGGCTGATCAGGGAGTGAACGTGAGGTCTGCTCATGACGTCTCTCTTCTCATCTCCAGCTGTAAAGGAGTTTTGTGGATTCTTTCTGTTTATGTTCAGTGTTTCTCACCGACACACACCATGTGGATCCATCATCATCATCATCATCACCAACTGTTGATCAGCAGAACAGCATGAAACCAGCGTCTGCATCCTTGTCCCTGCACACAACACAAACTAAATGGAGACCGACTTGTAAAGTCTTTGCCCACAGCGCTCCACAGAGTCACTTTAACATCTTGTCATTATGTGCCTGTGAACTGTTAATGAGAAAATTAATTAACCCGTCAACCCCTAAATAAGTTTTCAAAACCATCACTGATGTAGAGAGAGAACTGAAAACACTCTTCTTACTTCATATCATTACTTTTTGCTCCTGGTGCTGAATGTCTCACCAGCATCGTGTCTCTTTGTCCAAACATGTCTGAATAAAACCACAACCAGCACAACAGACACACACGTCTGCAGTGTTACATATTGAGTGTCTGTAAAGACAGAGGGTGGAATCACTCAAGCTGGTGTTGACTGTGTTTACACCTGCACGAGTTCAGAACAAGAGTTCACTCATTTGAAACACAGTCCAGCTGATTAATCATCTCCTTCGGCAAAAAGATGTGGTAAAGCAGAAACATTGTTCTGCAGGAAAAGTTAGTGGCATAAATAATGAGTAAACCCTGGCTATGCCTGTTCAGCCCTGCAGTTGCAACGAGGCTAATTAGTCCTTAAGGGAGAAAAACACATTTTGAGAAGAAAATGAATGATCCTGCACTAATACAATGCTGTCATGGTTCTCAGAGAAGGACCCAAGAGCACGACTCAGGAGGCTGATGTAAAAGTAAAGAGTCTGTACTTAGGAAAAAAACAAGGATACAGAAAATCCAAGTGGGCAAACAAAGTACAAAGAGGTCGAACTGAGGCAAAAGTCCAAAACACTCAAAACTACAACAGGCTGGAAATCTAAGTCAGACAGAGAGTGAGTGGAAACAGAGCAGTGTACGTACCAGGAGCTAATGAGGGGATGGGGACCAGGTGAACAGGTGAACAGGTCAGGTGATTCTACTGGAGGGAGAGGCAGGGGATTCGGGGGGGGGGGGCAGGTCTACAGCAGGATAAGAACATGAACACACAAACCACTGGACTACATGAGTGAAAGGATGAAACTGAAACTGAAAACCACAACACAAACAGTGACAACAGAGGGAGAAACCTGAAGTGACTGATCAGCAGCAGCTGATGCACTTCAGAGGAAAACAAGAATCACCAGGTCCTCCTCATCCTCCACGTGGTACTGACGGGCTGCGTTTACATCCCACAGACACAGATACAGAGAGACAAGATAGAGAATCCAGATCAATAATGGGAGAGGGGTCCCTGAATACAACACACACACACACATTAATAATGTCTTTAAAGCTAAGAAAAGAGAAACACTAAATCATGCTGTGAACTACAAACAACACAGCAGTGATCACTGTCACACAAACATGCTGCTGACACACTCCTGTGTAAATGAACACATCACTGTTCAAACTGTCCTCAGTTCAGTTGTGTGTTCGTTGTGTTGCTGCCTCCGGCTGTGTAAGGGTAAGGGTCAGTACAGTGGTCCTGAGAGCTCAATGCACTGCAGCTGAACAAAACACAATCGAATCCAGAAAACAGCTTCATCAGTTTCACAACACAAATAGTCACAACACAACCAACTACACAAACATGCTGCAAGTAGCACAGACAACAACACAAGTGTTTCCAGGGGACACAAACAGTGATGAAGGCGACTGTGACTCAAAGTAACGAAGGAAAGTATTCACACATGTTTGTGTATTTGGTTGTTGTGTTTTCTTAAGGTGCAGTGTGTTGAGCTCTCTGGGCCACCGTAGTTCAGAGCTCAGCAGCCAGCTCTTTGTAACACAATTATCTCATCATGATGGTTTCTTCTTTAAAGAAGCTGAGCTGAACCGGCTGCTCTCAGTCACCTGTGAGTCTCAGTGTCGTCAGCTCAGCGTCACACAGACAACAAACACACACAAGTTCATATATAACATACTGTTAGTGTGTGAGGACACTCCAGAGACATGGGATGAGTTTGGACACGAAGCCAAGGCCTGGATACACACACACACACACACACACACACACAGAGTGCGACACATCTTGCACTGATGGACGAATAAACAAATGGATGCAACACAAAGGAAACTTTCCACAACCAAATGAGACCTTTTTAATTCTTCTGTAGGTCTGACAGGACGAGAGCTGCGGCTCTGAGCCTTTTCGATATACACGATAATGGGATTCATTGCCCCCCCCGTCCCTTTTTTTCCTCCTGTCCCTGTCCTGCACACCATCCATTTGAAAAGGAAGGCACTGCATTTAAATTACGCAGGCAGTTTACTGTAAGAGTCCACCAGGGAAATCGATGAAGAGACAGAAAGAGAAAAAGGGGGGTGAGGGGGGGTGAACAAGCGAGTTATGGGAAATAGCAGAGGATGGAAGGCAAAGTATGTACAAAGATGGGGAAGATAGAGATGGTGGGAAGGCGAGGGGTGGGGGGAGCTAGGGGGAGTGAATGATTGAACGAGTGAGTGCAAGGGAGGATGTGAGGGAGGGAGGGAGGGAGGGAGGGAGGGGGCAGTGAGTGAGGGAGGGGGCAGTGAGTGAGGGACATGGAGCAATAACTGAGGGAGTCAAGAAGGTCAAAGGGTCAAGGGAAGAATTAAAATTTGAATTAAGAGGTGAGAAAAACAGAGAGAGAGAGAGCAAGTGAGAGAGAGAGAAAGAGAGAGACAGGTTTATAAACAGGAAGTGTCCTTGATTTGTGTTTTCTTGGTGAAGATGGAGAATCCATTTGCCAAATCTCTCTTCTCCTCTCTGTCCATTCTCTGCCTCTCTATCACTCGCTCTCTCCTTCTCCCTCGCTCTCTCTGTCTCTCTATCACTCACTCTCTCTCTGTCCATTCTCTGCCTCCCTCTCCCTCTCCCTCTCTCTCGTGTTTGTTGACCACGCTGACCGCCGTCCTCTCCTCCTTTCCACTGACGGATGACAAACAAGCCCAGGCAATCCCAGAATGCTCTTTGTCATCCCCGCAGCGTAGGACTGGTGCGTTTAGCTATTTACATGCAAATAGAGGCTCACCCCCCTCTATCACACACACATACACACACACACACACACACACACACACACACACCTTCCTTCAGCCCCCTCTCCTCTTTCATTCATTTTGTCCTGCATTGTGTTCACTTTATTTCAGAGGTGTACTTACTGGAGTGTGTGTGTGTGTGTGTGTGTGTGTGTGTGTGTGTGTGTGTGTTGGGGGGAGATATTAAGGGGTTTCCTCAGACTGCAGCCACACTTTATACTGCACGCACTCATCACATTATAACGTGTGTATTATCAGAACCTTATTGTGCTTCAAGTCTCATTTTAAATGGATCAAATTTACTTTCTGACAAATCAATAATGGTTTTAGAAATAAAAAATTAACGAAGATAAAAATATGAATATTCAGAGCTGTTATTTTGTACTTTGTAAAGGTCCTCATAAGCCCTAACGTTGGACACAACCTGACACAGGACCAGTGGAAAACCGTTAATTAATGTGTTAGGTATTAAATTAATCTGACCTGCTCTGAAGGAGACCTGAGCTCAGTCAGATCTGATCCAAACACACCCACATCCAACAGGTCCAAGCAGAGACGGAAGACCAGCACCTGCAGCAGCATCATGTCCGATCAATAAACAAGCAGCTGTGGTCAAAAACAGCAGCAACATAACAATTATGTCGTCAGGACCGATGTGAAGTCAGGAAACCTCCTGTAACCACCTGACTGATAAATCCGCTGTTTCAGATCTGATTTCACAAACAGAAACAGATCAATGATCTGAAGGTCTAATCATCAGATCATTGATCTAACCCGAACACTAACTCAACAGCTGTTTATAATAACTTCATACACATCATCATGTAGCCACATGCAATAATAAAGACATTTAGAAGTGTATTTATTAACAGCTATAATTCCTCATCTGCAAGTTAATTTATGATGGAAAATATCATATGTAACCATATAAAACTTTCTTCATATTTCATATAAAATATTTTAAAAACCTTTTCTTTGCTCCATCATAATGTAAACTCCATCTGCTGATGAAGACCATGGGATGCAGCAGAAAGCTGTGTATGATTTGTATCATGATTTGTGATGATTTGTAATAAATGCTTAGTAACACACTGTCATTAAATGTTACAGCTGTGTTTTACTGCAAGTCATAACTGCTGATGCACCAGTTGTGGATGTTTCATAGGAGTCGCACATTTTTACCTTTGTAGTGTTTTACAAACTACGTGTGGAGTGTTCACATGCTGCTTCTAAATCGGAGTGTTTAAAGTAAAGTTTAACCAGAAGGTGGAGACAAACTGGAACAGTCACGTCCCTCATGTCCAGCACTAGTTGATATTTAAGCACAGGTGAGTCAGAGAAAGGAGGAAGGTAAACACTGCTTTTGTGGAAATCATAAATGATTCACACGCAGGTGTTTGTTTCTCCTGCAACAGTTGAGTCTCAGCAGCAGCAGCTCAGTGTCTGTGCAGCCCCCTGTCAACTGTCCCTGTGTTCAGCTTTAATGATGAACAGTTTAACCTGTGACAGAGGGCCCGTCTGTCAGCAGCCTCCATCACTGCAGCACACTGCTTTCTATGGACAAGCTTGTTTCCAGTTTCCACTGAACTCAGACAGATCAGTGTCCTCAGTCAGGATATTTACACCCTGTGCTTAAGGGGGGGCAGAGGAAGAGAGGCAAACCAGGGGCCCCCAATGGCCCCTTTTTACCTTTTAACTTTTACCAAATGGCAAATATAAACCCTCTTAACCCTCCCATTAGGACACTATAGTGCACTGCTGTTGCTAGTGTCTTCGATGGGCTTCTTTGGCTGGGGGGGGTGGTTAGGTGTAACTATGCACAGATTTAATTGGGTGGCTAAACTTGTACATGCCACAGTTACAGTTTAGTTGTTTTTTAAGTTTGTGAAATAAAAGCTCTGGAGCACTGACATTTGAAGGAAGGATCATGTCAGCGTCTTCTTGCTGCAGGCGTCGTGTTCACTCCTTTCACTCCAGAAATGAACTCAATGTTAAATTTACTTATGAGTGGCCAAACTCAACTGTACTTAGCAGGCATCAGACTCAGTGACCCCACACATGCCCTCTGTGACCACTTTCAGCTAATGCTAATGCTGATGCTAATCAGCTGTTTGTGTGTATTTGTGTTTGTGAACTCCCTTTTCTCAAATTGCCCCTTGAAGCCCAAATAATGCATTTTGATTTGAGCTGAACTGAAGATTTGAAAAGCAACTTCTAAACAGGTCATGATGTGGAAACAAGATGTAAAAATGTGGCCAAGAATTTGTTGTTGATTTGCTGAAAAATATTCAGATGCAAATCATGTTTTCCAGGCAGAGTTGATTATTTCTTTCTATTAATTTAAACATTTAGTGAAAATGCCTGTCGGAGTTTCCAGAACCTGATCTTCTGATAGCTTGTTTTGTTCAACCATCAGGTCAAACCTCAAAGATATTAAACTTACATCGACACAAAAATTCTCACAGCAGAAAAGCTGTTCATGATATTTACTTGATAAATTACATAATTAAGAAATAATTAATTTAATAAATAATTTGATGAAATAATTGTTTGTTTTAACTTGTGATTACAGAGCAATATTATTACTCTGTTTATGTCAGTATTTCCTGTTTTGTGTTGTGTTCAAATACAGTCAGGTGTTTTAATAAACTGCTCAGACAGAGGAGGAGACAAGCTGAGATGTCTGAGGAGTAAATTGCTCACCAGATATTTCAATGGGTAATAAAATCACACTAGCTTGCAGCTAATATTAGCAGTTAGCCTTTTAGCCAGATGACTTGTTCTTCTGCAGCACTTTCCTGACACATGCTGCAGTGCATGATGGTCTAGCTCACACTACATTTTGCTGAGCCTCATGATAATTTTGTAGACTGCCTGACTGTGTAGTGAGTGTAGTGGATGTTCTAAACAGGGCCTCAGTCTTTCTGCAGAGCTAAGCTAACCACTGAACAGACAGACGTGAATCACTCCTCTCATCTTCCTGCTGACTGTGTCAATCATTGTTTTAAAACTGTTGAAGAAATGAACACATGCAGATACAAAAACAGGTAAGTGACTCAGGACCTCTGTTGCTCCTTCCCTGCCTCCTCTCCTCCTTCTCCTCCTTCCCTCAAACCAGCACTCGGGTACAAACAGGCCATTATACCAGACAGGCAGACATGATTTCTCTCTATCTGTGCCCCCCCCACCCACCCCCCACCCCGTACAAACACACAGCCCCGCCGCTTCCTCTGCCTGTGAATGAAAGAGGAAGTGCAGAGGAGACTGAAGTGTAAAGAGTCCTCTGTCTCCTCCGTCTCCCTCAGACAGGAGTGACACCACAGCCGACAACAACAACAACAACAACGACAGTGACAAGCGGCGCTGCCGAATTATTCATGAGGGCTGAAGAACGCAGCAGCAAAGAGCTCAGTGTCTGAAAAACTCACTCGCTCAGCAGCCTGTGTGTTTTCAAAGCAGTCCCGTTCATGAGTTACAACCCCAAACTTACACCCTCCAAGAAGAGATTTCCCTCTCAATGGCGCCCACCTGGTCTGAGAAAGGAAGCCGCCAGACTAAAGAGTGGAGAATCAAAGTGCCTTTTCTCTAACATGGTTGAAAAGTTTGCAGTTTGTCACAAGTGGCGCTCTGTTGCAAAATGAGACAACTTTGTGTGACACCTGAGCTCAAACAAAGCGGCTGTTAAAACGCAGCGAGCTGGTGGGAGAGTCGCTCCACATCCATAACGAGCAGAGAAACAAACTTTGTCTCAAGTCACTTTGGACTCAGTGAGACTCTGAGAAAGATCGGGAACAATACTTTTCCCCAGAAACAGCATTTCATAAAGAGCCGGCTGAGCTTCCACAAAAACACCTATTATCACTCATCTTTAAAAGGCAGCTGTGGAGGCAGCCCGATGGCGGAGTGGTTAGGGCGCGTACCACATGAGCAGATGCTCTCAGCAGGCGAGCACCGGCTTGACTCCCAACTGGCCCGACTCTTTCCTGCGTGTCATTCCCCCTCTCTCTCTGCCCCTTTCCTGTCACTCTCTACTGTCCTGTCAATAAAGGCAAAAAATGCCCAAAAAAATATCGAAAAAAAAAAAAGGCAGCTGTGACTCCCTTACTGTGAGACTGCCTTTAAATGACTCGTTACTGCTCTCATCAAGCTTCAGGGCTTTATTTGTTTTGCTGACTGGGCCTTAAAAAGCTACAGGCCTCAGTGGAAGGAGCAGCAGCTCTACTCTGAGCTCCTCACCCTGTCTCTAAAGCTCTGAGGCCTGTCAGTGTCCCACTCCATCCCATCCTCACTGACGAACAAGGCCCTGAGATATTTAAACTGCTTCACTCGGGACAAACGCTGCATCCAAACCCCAGAGAGCAACCCACAGTTTTCTGACCCTCATCCCAACCGCTTCACATCCGGCTGCAAACATCCACAGTGCACGCTGGAGGTCACGATCTTATGAGGCAACAGAACCACATCACATATTTATTCTTTCATTCATTCATTCATTCAGTCATTCAAGATACCTAACATCATTAAAGGATAAGTTCACATTTTTTCTAATCTGAAGCCCCCTTCAGATGAGGCTCATATCTGCAGAGGTGCACCTGCACTCATCTGTGTGTGTGCGTGTGTGTGTGTGTGTGTGTGTGTGTGTGTGTGTGATTTCTCACTCCTCCATGTCTCCAGAACTATCAGACAGACTGTCACTAAATTTTAAACAGATTCATGCCCCACTGAGGATGAACTGTTTTAATTTTGGTGATTCATCCTTTCACTTAACAACATCATCAGGTCAAAACTGAAACTCATCCAATACGTAAATTTACAAGGAAACACCAGCAAAATTAACAACATTCCCATCAGCCTCATGTCCATCCAGTCTAAAGGCAGATCTCCATGTGTTTGTGATTATAAAGCAGGTCTAGGTTCTATATTAATACTGTGAAAGTATCAAAGCCTCAGTCCACAGAGAAATGCACACAGTCTGTATTCAGACACTGAGCCTTAAAACCAGCCGTCAGGACTTCTGGAACTTTGTGATGTCACAACAAAACAGTCACCGCTCTCAGCCACGCCCCAAGCCCCGCCCACCTGGACCCACCATCCAACCTTACAGGATTTGGTTTCTCTGAAATCTTTTCTATTTTCTACTTCATGGGACCTTTAAAATATGAATGTTCTGCAAAACACGTACAGTACATATTGTCCTGATCATATCGTACTCTTTCATTCAAAAATCTGTGATGTATTTTTACAGTTACTCTGACAGAGAGCAGGCACAAGGTGTTTGTGTTCAGATTGCTGTGCCCTGATGCAGGAGGCCTGCTGGAGTCAACCAACCATGCTACTCCCTAATCTCACTGTCTCAATTGCAGCCTCCTTCAAAGGTGGAGCTGTGACGGAGGAAACAGGCAGCATTGATAACTGCATCCCCCCCGGACAGGATGGAGGGTCCCAGGTTCAGAGGCTGCGTATCTCAGAGTCAAGGCCCTGCACGGTGTACCCTGTGGGGGCATGACTCCCCTGATGCTCCCTGGAGGCCCCACAGGGTTGGATCTGATGAATGTGGGTCACAGGGAGCTCCCTCTCTACATGTGTGTGAGTCTGTATGTGTGTGTGTGTGTTTGAGACGGTCCACACCCAGACAGCCTTTGGGGTAATAATGAGGAATGGGCCAATTTCTCAAAGCAGGCAGTGGAGCGTAAAGAGGGCACATACAAACACATGAAACATGAACACCCGACCACACACGTGCATGAAACAGGCAGTCGCACAAACGCACACAGATGCACATGTGTGCATAGTATGTGAAGACATACTCATAAAAAAGAGAATAAATTAATTCTCAGATATCAAAATGGTTTCACTTTGGGAAAAGAAGCAGTTCCACTTCACAGATCACGCAGCAAACACAAAAACACACACACAGCCGATCTACGGTGCGTGTTGTGTAACACTAGCAGTGCCCTGCTGTGCTGCTCGCAGCGCACTTCCACAGTGTTTGCTGTTTCTACCATCCTGCCTCTCGGATCACTGTGACTGAGTCATGAATACTGCATGGCTTTCCTGAAAGCACAGGGTCCTGTGGAAGTAGCAGGGAAAGTGTACGGGTTCCTCTGCAGGTCACTGTGCCACAGAGTCTCCACTCTATATTTACTCTGCATGAACCTGACTGCAGAGTG
This sequence comes from Trachinotus anak, assembly GCF_046630095.1. NCBI lineage: Eukaryota > Metazoa > Chordata > Actinopteri > Carangiformes > Carangidae > Trachinotus > Trachinotus anak. The sequence goes on from NW_027273902.1 coordinate 356,574, forward strand.
CACCGAGTCTATATGTCTATGTGTGTGTGTGTCTGTGTGTGTGTGTGTACTTCTGTCTCTGTGAGGACCAGTTTGAGTGTAAGACCGAAGACCTCACAACTTCATTTGTCTGTTGGGGGTTAAGACGTGGTTTTAGGGGCTAGAGTTGGGGGCTGAGGAGTGCTCTGTGTCAACGAGTGTCCTCACAAACATAGGATAAGAAGTATGTGTGTGTGAGTGTTTGTGTGGGTGTACTGGAATAAGAGAGAGATGGTGAAATAGCGTTTATGTTTGTATGTTTGTGTGTATGAGTGTGTGTGTGTATCAGTGCATCCATGACCTGATGGTGTGTTTGTAGTTGTTTCATGAACCTGGGGATTCAAATGTGTGTGTGTGTGTGTGTGTGTGTGTGTGTTGGAGATGAAATAATACTCCTTTTCTGGTAATGTCACATGTTTGCCTGCATGGACCAATGCTCAGACAGCATGGAGAATTTATTCAGTGTACCAGAAGAATCATGATGTCTCACACTGGGCAGGGGTGGGGGAAGGGTGTGTGTGTGTGTGTGTGTGTGTGTGTGTGTGTGTGTGTGTGTGTGTGTGTGTTTGTACATGTGAGAAAGACAAAGATGACCAAACACTAGCTACAGACAATATGTGCACCACATTTCCCATTTCCTTGTTGTTAAGTGGGGCAGCAGCTCTTTTGGTGATAACAGCAGGAAATATAGACAATGGCGAAGGTGATTCAATAAACAACCCAGATGCTTCATTTTGAAACGGAAAACACACACGCATATTCATGTACACACACACACACACACACACAGAGTATAGGTGCACAATGAAAACCTCCTTTGCAGAACTTGACATATGGCACACACAATTTCCCTCTCAATTTCAGATCCAACTCCCACAGACGTCCTCGCACGTCGGCAAATTGCCACACACCCCCTCCTCCCCTCCCTCCCTCCCTCCCTCTGCTCCTCTTTCCTCATCTCCCCATCTCTTCATCCCTCCCTCCCAATTCACTCTTCTTTCTGAAAGTCATCTGCTCGCTAAGCAGTAAGCAACATCGCGGGCCGCTCGCAGAAATGAGAGTATACAAATGATTTGTGGCACAGGCGTCCCACTGGCGCCAGCCTAGATGGCTGTGCGGAGGAGGAAGGGGGGGTGGGGGGGTCCAGGAGTGGGGGGGATAATGTCACTTTCACCTTGTGTTTCTCTAGCAGGCCCATGATGATCATTTTTCCCCATTTTCATCGCAAATTTGTTTCAGGCAAGGGCTAGTGAGGGAGGAGAGAGAGTGAGAGAGCATGAGGGAGAGATGGCGGGTGAGAGAGGTCCCCTATGCTTTGTAAAGTGGAAGCAGAGAGAGAAGGAGGGAGAGAGGGGGGTAAACGAGAGAGAAAGGGGAGGAGGGGTATATATAAGGGGGATGGAGCAAAGAGGAGAGAGGTGGGGGGCGCATCTGCACAGTGACCTTTTTCTGATCCAATCTCACTGATGAATCCTAATGAAGGATTTAATAAAATCACAGTTTACAATCTGTCTCTGCATCAAAGCGTGCAATCCAATTCAAAACACAGGCCCATCTACATTTCCAATATTGTTGCAAACCCATCAACCCCACCAAGCCCTTCCCCGAGTATAAGTGCGCACATGTTTGTGGAGAGAGAGAAATATTGGCCGGGCTGCAGAGTGAGCGGCTGGCGCATTTGTTCCAGCTGTAGCCTAATGTCACAACTCGTCATATTCATTTGGCCTTCTAATGAGTCTAAAGTCAACAAGGTGCAGCATACATGAGTGGAACTGCTGCAGCACTAAATGAGAGAAGTAGACGAGAGCAAAAGACACAAAGGACATGAGACTGAGAGAGGGCAAGACACGGGAAATCATTTCAAACTTGATAATGTACAGGGCTGCCATGAGTTCACACAGACACACACACACTTTTCATACACACCAGCATAAGATTGTGCTGACATTTCCCCGAAATCAAAAGGGCACACCTGTTACTCTGTCAGAGCGCTCGGAGTCTGTGGCGTAAACAAGACAGACGGGTGGATCAATGCACACGTTCAAATGTCTCTAAGTTGAAGCAGTGAAGAGCAGAGGACTGTAACACAAAGCAGTGAAAACACTGGACTCCAAACCTGTGACACTTAATAAATACTCTGCAACAGTGACATCTGCTGGTGAGAAGCTGCAGTGACAACACTATCACAACCTCCAGCAGGGACCACACCAACAAATACACACCAGACCAGACAGTTCCTCCAGCTGTTACTCCAATTTACATAATTATGATCAAATGTCTCAGTGATTTTGAAATTAAAAAACTATTTTAAAAGAAGGAATCAGAGAATCACTAATGATCTTCCTACAGTGAAATCAAACACTGTTCAGCAGGTTCATCCCAACACTGCTGCAGAAGTTCCCACAGATGTGCTGCAGGTTGCTTTGCTTTTACCTTCTGTCCACCTGATCCTAAACCAGCTTCAGGTGGTTCAGGTTTGCAGACTGTGCTGGTCTTCATCATGTGAAGCCTCCGTCTGCTTCTGTTCTCCTGATGTTTTGACATTATGTTGCTGTAGGATGAAGCTCTGACCAACCGTCTGTCTTTTCTTTTTCTCAGCATCCTAATCCGAGTGCACAGTCCTCCTCTGTACAGAGGGTTTGTAAGTCATCAACCTGTTTAACTGCTGGCGTCAACTTCAAGGCTTCATTTACTTCAGGCTCAGATCCTCTCCTCTGATTGACTGACTGACCTGTTATTACTAGAGCTCCAGAGAGAAGCCTGAGAGAGGAGATGTAAAACTACACTGAGGTGGTTTTTGGTTCTTAAAACCACAAATATATCTTCTGATGGAGATCAACACTTCAGATAAACCACAGAAGAACTTAAAACATGGACCTTAAAAATGTTTTTAAAGTTCCTCATAAGACCAACACTTCCTGTTTTAGACAGGAAACCAGACCTGCACCTACACAAATATGAAATTACCAAGCTTACGATGCCTGACTGCTGAGATATGTTATTGATCCCAACAGCCAAATTGTTTTTTTCATGTTCGCCTGTCAACAAGAGGAGAGCAGCTCCAACTACAGAGCAGCTCCCTCGGAGGACTCTCAGCAGGTCGGATGTTTGGAAAAGCGGTTCTCTGGTTGAAGAGCAACTCAGTGCACCACCTGGCTGCCCCAGCCAGAGCCTCCCTGCTACATCTGCACAATGTGTTAATGCATAACATAACTCCATCTGCACTGTATCTACAAAAATGGGATCAAAGCCATAAAACCAATAGCACGTAATGGATCAGTGGTATCTCTGAGGAATAGGTGCATTGATTGGATATGAGATCTAATGTCTGACTGCTGCCTGCATCTGAACAGCTGTAATTTCTCTCTGATTAGACTTCAGATTGCAATTACTTTCTGTATCGACAACACGCGTTAATGAGTCTGTTTGTGCCAGAATCCCAATCTACGTGGACTGGGCTGTGAGCATGTACGCTTTAATACGGATGTTTAGGTGTGGGGTACACACTGAACATTTGCTAATTCTGTGTGTGTGTGTGTGTGTGTGTGTGTGTGTGTGTGTGTGTGTGTGTGTGTGTGTGTGTGTGTGTCTCCAGAAGGCCTGAGTTGATCAGAGTATGGAGCGACAGCTGTGCTACAAATCAGAGCCCATTTACTGGTGACAGAGTCATTAAAGCCTGCTCATCTCATAAAACACAATGCACATGGTCAAATACCATTCACTCCATTCATGCTCATAACTCAGTCTGCTGGGCACACACACACACACACACACCAATGCACATACAAACACACAATCTCTCACAAAGCTAAACCGAGTGTGTCGATTGCAATGAGTAAAGGGGGCGGTTTCCTTTGTGTGTGTGTGTGTGTGTGTGGTTTGTGAATCCATAATAAGTAGGGTGATAATGCCACAGAGGTAAAGGATATTTGCTAAAAGCACAGCAGCAGTAAACACTGTCACACTTTGTCTACCAGTTGTTTACGATAAGTGCACAACACAACGTACACACTACATCCTCCCTTCTTCTTCTTCTTCTCCTCAGTTTAGCAGAAATACACAAAACATACATAATATATGTAGACTCATGCAAATCAGCTCCAGTTTACATTAACTCTTGTCTTGTTCCTTTCAGCCTCTGTTTCTCCACAGACAACCACCTCTCCTGACACTGCACCAGCCTCTGGTCTGTACCATGGTCAAACTTCAGTGAAAGTATCAGTGTCACAGAGATGTTGAAACATATAATGTAATATACTTTATGACAAAAGTCTCTTAGTCTTTTAAACTGAAGCGAGAAGCAAAAGCAGAATCTTTATGGACTAATCTTCACCCAGAGCATGAAAAATAATGTTGAATATATTTATATTAATGAATTACCTAACACAGTGGCTCCAGGAGGAACTCAAACCCCTCAACCTTCTGCACACTTTGTTGTGTTCTAGATTTAATGGATAAATTTGCCATTTTTGCACATCGATCTACACTCAATAGTCCAGAATGATAAAGTGGCTCCAGGTGCACCATCTTTCAGATGAGTCTGTAACTTGACTGGAGTCCAGCTGTGGAAAACTGAACTGACTGGACATCGTTCAGAAAGACTCACACCTGTGTGTATCAGGTCCCACAGTCCACACTGCAGGTCGGGACCAAAACCATGAGGCCCAGTCAAGTCTCTGAGCGGTCCAGTCAAACCCAGGTCAAACCCAGACTTAACCCCAGTAGAACATAAGTGGTTCACAGATGATTCCCATCCAATCTGAGGGAGCTTGGACTGAAGAATTGGATAAACGGCCCAAATCCAGGTGTTGAAAGCTTGTAGAGCCTGACCTCAGAAGACTCAAAGGTGTATCTGCTGCCACAGGAGCTTCTACAAATAACTGAATTAAGGTTGTGAACACTTCAGCAATTTGTAAAAAATTTCTTAAAACATATTTTCACCTCCTTATCGTGGCTTGTTGAGTGTAGCAAAGATGTCAATTTTATCAATTTAAAAATAAATCTACAACACAGCACGATGTGTAAGAAGTGAGGGGTCTGAATACTTTCTGAAGCTGCTGTGTATCATCAGCTTCTACTAACTCAATGAAAGTCATTAAAGAAGCCTTTTCAAGACTAAGCACAATACATGTTCTTCAGTTTTTGTCATCACTATACTGACGGTAACACGTAGTGCTGAGGCAGAGCGTGGGTCAGCCCCCCCTTCACAGATTTATACACCATTAGAAAGTCCTATCAGAGGATTAATGTGCCATAAGCAGGCACTGGGCTGTAAAATGTCACTAACCTCAATCTGATCTGGGGTCAGCTGCGACACACCCAGAAGGTCATCAGCCATGTGTGAGCTTGCAGCAACGCCTGGGTCGTGCAGCGTGCATCAATATGAAAATGCATCTGTGATTTACTCACAAATATTCATGCACATCAGAGTCACAGCAACATGCACAACTGAGAAAATTTAGTCTGAAAAAATTCTCTATCAGATCGACTAGTGGAGTCAAAGTAAATCCACATAATTCTTTGCATCAAGTTCAACTTTGCTGATATTTGACATGAGAATGGACACTGTTGACCAACAGCTCACCGTCTTCTGATGGTGACCAGACGTCCCAGTTTGTCCAGTAATGTCCCAGTTTCAAGCTGGGTGTCCCAAATCACAACAAATATCTGTAAGACACTAAAAATAATATTATAGTTGTTTTCACCTCTTACACAGACGTTTATCATGTTCTGTCCCACTATAAAAACCAACAGTGCAGCATGCACCACACATCAACACTGACTGGTCTGTATGTTTGTCAATTAATCAATGTGTCAATGAGTCTGTCAGGATGCTAACAGCTAGCTGTCACTGAAGAGACAGTTTGTGTTTTCTAAAGAGCTCCAGGAGGCCGACTCCTTCCTTCATTAGGTACCTGCTAACGAAAATGCTGTGTTCATGGCATCCATGGTGTTTACAGGTGAGCTTAGTGAACTTCCCATTCCATTAATCATAGTGACAGTTTACTTTTCCACCTTCAGTAGCTCTACTGAATGAAATTATGACCCTGAGAACAGGTAGGAGTAAGAAACCCAGAGCAGAGAAAACAGAAAGAAGTTCAGGGAGCATCTGTGACCGGCCAGCTCCAGAACATATGGAGAGCAGAGAGCTCCCTTGATGTGCAGATGAATTTCAGTTTGCCACAATAAGATGTGACGGGGCCTTGAATCCGGTCTTTATTTGTGTATCCTAAAACAAGCATTAGGAAACATTACAGATGCTAATTTCTCTCCTCAGTGCAGCAGCTTAACACTGTACAGACTGACCCTGAACCACCATGAGTTCACTGAGGCTGCATCATTGTTTCTAACTATGATTCTAGTCCAGTACACAGGATGTTGGGACCACAGGAACTCATATACATACAGACACTGAAGACACTGTAAACCTTGAACACACACATCAGTGAAGTTCTGCTGCACTCTTCGTCTTTCAGTTTGTAAACTGGTCTTTCTCTGACAGATGAGTTGATTTACAAAGTTTTCTCTAACTGTCAAGCTCGTTACACTTCGCAACTATTTAATGTGGAAACACGCACAACAAATTCCAACATGCCAGACAACACATGTAAGAATAATTTATGTAAACTAATCCGTACATTGTAAAGGTCTAAAGGTAACAAGATGGAAGAATAACCTTTGTATGATCACATGTAATTCTCATGTGGAAACTGCACAAACACAAAACCCCTCAAACACACACGCACACAAACACACACGCACGCACGCATGCACACACACACACACACACACACACACACACACACACGTGGACACACAGACTTTCTCACAGTCTTACCTTTCTCAGAGAATTCACAATCCTTCATGGCCTGGTCACAGTCAGAGCAGGTGAGAACAGCTGTCGATGACCCGGTGACCTTGAGACGAAGAACTGGGCTGAACATCACCATGTGCCTGAGGAGGAAACTGGGTTTGTTTTATTGTCCACCACAGAGCAGCCATGTTCTTGACAAATTAAATTACATCTCTCTAGTTGTGTCATTATTCAAAGTCCTCAATGTGGTAAAAATTGGTTTGATAATTGAAAAAAAAAAAATTACCTCGTTTCTTCTTCTTTCCAAAAAATTCTGCACAACTTTTTTTCAAATACTTTCAGCTATAATTCCACAGCCCTTCTCTAAACTTTGAAAATAACTGTCGAGCTGAACACTCTCCACAACAACTGGACAACAAAAAAAAAAAGTTCCTCTTTTCTTAAAGAATGCTGTCAGGGTGGTTTTGTTGCCACTGGAGAATCCAGGAAGAGGAGAAATCACAATGCTCTCCATTCAGGGGTGAGAGAGAGAGCAAAATAAGGGGTCACACAAACCAAAATATGGCCGGGGGCTTCGGGTCCACTGAGCATGTGCCACAGAAATTATCTTCAGTGTACAATTCAGAAACAGATATAGCATTCAAATGACTATTTAGTTATTTGTTAGTTATAGTCACATTTACAACAAAGACTCAAATACTTAAAGAAGAAATGTCTCCCATCTAGAGGAAATTAAATAAGTAGCCATGTGGTCTGGCAGGAAAAGTTCAAAGTAAATGTAGAGTGTCATTCAGCTAACTGTTTGGCTCCAGGCAACTCCAGCAGTCCCACACACAGTTCTTCTTTGTCCCGCCTTGTGACTCTGTAAGTGTATCTCCTCTCAGCCTGCTCCTTTCACACCACTGTTTTCCTCAGAGAGCCAGCCACACCAAAAGCACCGTGGTGACAAAAAGTCACAAGACTTGTTTGAGGCAAGGTTCAAACTGTCTTAAAAAAAAAAAGACATAACAAATGGATAATCCCAGAAAATGCGTGAATGGAACTGTTTTCCACTCATGACAACATGAGACCACAACACACATTTGTTCCCAGGCTGTAAAACTACTACAGCAACCAGTGCAGCAAGGAAGCAACATATAAACTCTCACCTGGAATTTGTCAGTTGAAGTTCGTTGGATGGTGGAGGAGGTGAGGACAGGTGGGGAGCTGCAGTGATTTCCCTAAACAAACACATAGGGGAGAGCACCTGCAACTCAAACACAGACCAGCACTGAAAACAAAACTAAGGCACGTCTCCAAAACCTGCATTTGCCTGAATTTGAATAGAACACAAGGACTTTAAAATGCTCTGCGAAAGTCACTGGGCTTATTAAGTTAAATAAATAATGATTACATAAAATGACTTGGTCCATCACAAAATGACAGCTTAGTCAGTTTTATTTCACTGCCTCCACATCTGTGCTGTCAGCTTTCTGTTGCTGATGTAGTAAAAACTCACTTTTCAAACATTTACAGTAAATAAGGGGTGGTTCAACTGGTTTCACTTTGACCATGGCTCCCTCACTGCAACAGCAAACGCCTGCCCTCATGTGGACAAAGGTTCATCATGCAGCATCTGGGATGAAAAAGAGAGAAGTATTACTAAGCATCAAATAAGATGCAGGCTACAGTTGAAGAGGAAGTATATTGATTGGTGGTTTGTGGTTTGTAGGAGAAAGAAAGAAGAAATAAGAAGAAATAAATGCAGCAGACTTTTTTTTTTAAACTTCTTCCAAGCCTGGTAAATGCAACTTTTTATAGTTTATGCAATTAATGATTGTAATTTTTAAAAAATGTATAGTGAAGTGTTCTTTCACTCACACACTCAAATGAGGTCAGAGGTCAAGACAAGAGTACAGCTTAGGCCCAGTTCAGACCTGGTATTAATATGAGTTCTGACTGATCTGGTCACAAGTGGTCAGCTCTGAGTTTGTCCGTTCACACCTGCTTTAAAATGTGTCTCCAGTGACACCTGTGATCCGATCTCACTTCCCCGCTTCATATGCAAATAAACAGGTATGCGCTGTTGTTTTTAGCCAATCCGACGGACGGGCCCGTTGCTCTACAGTGAAATAAGGTTTTAACTATTAGAAATAGTACATGATTTAAACAAATTAATTAACTGTGACAGGACTCATCAGACTGTGGCAGAGGACGTCAGTAGAGGAGGTGGTTCTTCAATGTGGCCAAGACAGACACAAGTGGTCCGGACCACCTCTATACCAGGTCTGAACCGGTCTGAACAGGGCCTCGGTGTTGCTAAGAAATCCAGGGCCTGTCAGATTCAATGAGGATCAACTTCATGAAAAAGTACTGTACTGCACTTTTACGGACAGAGTTGAGCTGACAGTAAACCTATCAAATGTGCAGCATGAAGGAAAATGTCACTTCTTCAACTCATTTACCATTAATGACAATGACACGCTCCAGTGACAGGCCAGAATCCTGTGTTTACCTGCCCCGGTGTTGTTAACCTTTCTGGGCTCATAGTCTGTAGCTCGGAAACACAGTGGAGAGGTGGGAACTCGGGTGTTGAGGAGTCGTAGCATTTATTTACTGACAAACAGCCTTAAGTGCACTTTAAGTTAACAGATATACAGCTAACTGCTAACTAACTAGCTAACTCTCTGCTCCGGTCGCCATCATCACCTCTCTCTCTCTGTCTCTGTCTCTGTCTCTCTCTCTCTCTCTCTCCTGAGAGGAGCTGCTGTCCTCCTGTAACAATATTCTGTCTCAAACTTACTGTAAATCTCACACAGAAGACACATCAGTGTAACTTTACTTGCTGCTGCTGCCTCAACCCGTCAGGAGCGGGTTGAGTTTCCACACAGGTTGCGCATGCGTATAATGCTGCAATATCATAACTGATCTCAGAACGGTAGAAACTGCGTCACGGCAGATTGACAAGCACACTGAGTATCGCTGACATAGACTGTGATCGATAGTCACCTGTCAAAGAGCACCAGGATTAACTGCAATGCGCAGGCGCAAACCTCAGAGAAAGGCTGTTGCCCTCTCCGCTTGACAAGCCCCACCCTCGGATTTAGCCCCACGCCTTTTCACCGTCACACTCACGACAATGACAGAAACGAAAGGTGAGACCAGAGACATCTTTAGTACAACTGGAAGTCAAGCTAGCGTTCAGAGACAATACCCTGCTGCCGCCACAAGAGGGTAGGTTTGGGTCAGAGCGCTGCTCTGAGATCAGCTGTAACGAGAGATTTCACCTACTATATACCCACTGTATACCTACTGTACACCTGATGTATACCCACTGTATACCTACTGTACACCTGATGTATACCCACTGTATACCCACTGTACACCTACTGTACACCTACTGTACACCTACTGTATACCCACTGTACACCTACTGTATACCCACTGTATACCTACTGTACACCTACTGTATACCCACTGTATACCCACTGTATACCTACTGTACACCTGATGTATACCCACTGTACACCTACTGTATACCCACTGTATACCTACTGTACACCTACTGTATACCTACTGTATACCTAATGTATATCTACTGTACACCCACTGTATACTCACTGTATACCTAACATATACCGACTGTACACCTACTGTATACTCACTGTATACCTAATGTATATCTACTGTACACCTAGGTATACAGTATGTGTACTAAATACCTACTGTACACCCACTGTACACCTACTGTATACTCACTGTATACATAATGTATACCTACTGTACACATAATGTACACCTACTATATACCCACTGTATACCTACTATATACCCACTGTATACCTACTGTACACCTACTGTATACCTACTGTACACCTACGGTACACCTACTGTACACCTACTGTATGCCTACTGTATACCTACTGTACACCTACTGTATACCTACTATATACCCACTGTATACCTACTGTACACCTACTGTACACCTACTGTATACCTACTGTACACCCACTGTATACCTACTGTACACCTACTGTATACCTACTGTATACCTAATGTATATCTACTGTACACCCACTGTATACTCACTGTATACCTAACGTATACCGACTGTACACCTACTGTATACTCACTGTATACCTAATGTATCTACTGTACACCTAGGTATACAGTATGTGTACTAAATACCTACTGTACACCCACTGTACACCTACTGTATACTCACTGTATACATAATGTATACCTACTGTACACATAATGTACACCTACTATATACCCACTGTATACCTACTATATACCCACTGTATACCTACTGTACACCTACTGTATACCTACTGTACACCTACGGTACACCTACTGTACACCTACTGTATGCCTACTGTATACCTACTGTACACCTACTGTATACCTACTATATACCCACTGTATACCTACTGTACACCTACTGTACACCTACTGTATACCTACTGTACACCCACTGTATACCTACTGTACACCTACTGTATACCTACTGTATACCTAATGTATATCTACTGTACACCCACTGTATACTCACTGTATACCTAACGTATACCGACTGTACACCTACTGTATACTCACTGTATACCTAATGTATCTACTGTACACCTAGGTATACAGTATGTGTACTAAATACCTACTGTACACCCACTGTACACCTACTGTATACTCACTGTATACATAATGTATACCTACTGTACACATAATGTATACCTACTATATACCCACTGTATACCTACTGTATACTCACTGTATACATAATGTATACCTACTGTACACATAATGTATACCTACTATATACCCACTGTATACCTACTGTATACCTAATGTATACCTACTGTATACCTACTATATACCCACTGTATACCTACTGTACACCTACTGTATATCTACTGTATACCTACTATATACCCACTGTATACCTACGGTACACCTACTGTACACCTACTGTATACCTACTATATACCCACTGTATACCTACTGTACACCTACTGTATACCTACTATATACCCACTGTATACCTACGGTACACCTACTGTACACCTACTGTATACCTACTATATACCCACTGTATACCTACTGTACACCTACTGTATACCTACTATATACCCACTGTATACCTACTGTATACCTACTATATACCCACTGTATAACTACTGTACACCTACTGTATACCTACTATATACCCACTGTATACCTACTGTACACCTACTGTATACCTACTATATACCCACTGTATACCTACTGTATACCTACTATATACCCACTGTATAACTACTGTACACCTACTGTATACCTACTATATACCCACTGTATACCTACTGTACACCTACTATATACCCACTGTATACCTACTGTACACCTACTGTATACCTACTATATACCCACTGTATACCTACTGTACACCTACTGTACACCTACTGTATACCCACTGTATACCTACTGTATACCTACTGTACACCTACTGTATACCTACTGTATACCCACTGTACACCTACTGTACACCCACTGTATACCTACTGTATACCTACTGTACACCCACTGTATACCTACTGTACACCTACTGTATACCTACTGTATACCTACTGTACACCTACTGTACACTCACTGTATACCCACTGTACACCTACTGTATACCCACTGTATACCTACTGTACACTCACTGTATACCCACTGTATACCTACTGTACACTCACTGTATACCCACTGTACACCTACTGTATACCTACTGTACACCTACTGTACACCTACTGTATACCCACTGTATACCTACTGTACACTCACTGTATACCCACTGTACACCTACTGTATACCCACTGTATACCTACTGTACACCTACTGTATACCTACTGTATACCTACTGTACACCTACTGTACACCTACTGTATACCCACTGTATACCTACTGTACACTCACTGTATACCCACTGTACACCTACTGTATACCCACTGTATACCTACTGTACACCTACTGTATACCCACTGTATACCCACTGTATACCTACTGTACACCTACTGTACACCTACTGTATACCCACTGTATACCTACTGTACACTCACTGTATACCCACTGTACACCTACTGTATACCCACTGTATACCTACTGTACACCTACTGTACACCTACTGTACACTCACTGTATACCCACTGTACACCTACTGTATACCCACTGTATACCTACTGTACACTCACTGTATACCCACTGTACACCTACTGTATACCTACTGTACACCTACTGTATACCTACTGTACACCTACTGTACACCTACTGTATACCCACTGTATACCTACTGTACACTCACTGTATACCCACTGTACACCTACTGTATACCCACTGTATACCTACTGTACACCTACTGTACACCTACTGTATACCCACTGTATACCTACTGTACACTCACTGTATACCCACTGTACACCTACTGTATACCCACTGTATACCTACTGTACACCTACTGTATACTCACTGTATACCTACTGTATACTCACTGTATACCTAATGTATATCTACTGTACACCTAGGTATACAGTATGTGTACTCTATACTTACTGTACACCCACTGTACACCTACTGTATACTCACTGTATACATAATGTATACCTACTGTACACATAATGTACACCTACTATATACCTAATGTATACCTACATCTACTGTATACCCTACAATTCTGATATCACAGCTGTCAGAGTTTCTCTATAAAAACTATGGAGGTGCAATTTTTGTCACAGCTGCCAGAATCCAGCAGGGCTGCAGCTCATGGTTATTATCATTAACGATTCATTTTTCAATTATTTTCTCAATAAATTGTGTCATATGTAGAATTTCAATGTGAGCAGCTGTTCAGGGGCCTCAGACCCTCAGGGGCTCCAAAAGCCCCAGGTTTACTCCATATCATCTGGGTCTACATAATTTGATTAATCATGTGTTAGTTCAACCACTAAAGTAGACAATCAGCTATGATGGATCCTCCATCTTTTGGACCTGGTCTTGAGGAGGGGCTCTGTGTCAGGATCTCTTTTCAGCTGTTTTCAAACTGTTTTTGTTTGTATAGAAAGTTGTGTTTGATCAAATAGATTCAATTTTCTATGTGTCAAGTAATGAACACACTGAAAACCTGAGGCAAGGTAGAATTATTCCATAGGAGAAATGTACAGTTATTTTAATCATCAATATGTCTGACAATTATTTTCTTAATCAATTGTAAATTTATATATTAAAGTTGCACAAAGAAGCGGAGTTAAACAAAAACTTGAAAACTATGAAATATTCACATGAGAAGCTGGAAGGCCTCAAGCGAATCTTCAGTATTTTTGCAGTTTTTTCGGGGGTCCCTCGGGTCCTCCGGGGCCTCCTGCTGAGGGAGACCTCCTCAGCCATTTCACCTCCACATCAAACATATAAACAACACGCAGGCACCAACATGGCTGCACCCCCCCCCCCCCCCCCCCCCGACCCTCTCCCCGTGTGTGTGTGTGTGTGTGTGTGTGTGTGCATCCCTGACCGTCACTTCACCGGCTCACCCTATTGGTCACTTACACTGCACCTGTTCGGCCCACGCACCAATCACAGGCTTCGGTCGCTGTGCTCCAAGATGGCGGCTTCCAGGGCTCCGTGCTACACATCACCGCGTCGGGACGCTGGACTTCTCCGTGTCCGCGGTTCAAACCCATGAGGGCGCAGAGCCGAGGGAGCCGAGCGGGCCCGAGTCGTCGCCGCTGAAACACGGAGGGTTCCCCGCGGGTTGTTCATGCGAGGACCCGGTGTCGGTGCCGGTGTGGAGCGGGCTGTGTTATCCGAGTATGGCCACCGACAACAGGATCAATTTTTGGAGGAGAAACGCAAAGGTTCCCGGAAGGTGGGTTTTCGTACCTCGCTCTTTCTTACGGAAACAGGACCAAGTTACATCCCTTTAGTAAGTTTCAGAGGGATCATCTCAAAATGCTGAATACAATATACCGGGTTACAGCTGGTTTTAGCCTGAATCAGCTGGTGGTGCAGTGTGTAGGAGCATTGGCTGAACGCGGGGCTCTGTGTGTGTGAATACCGCGTCGACGCTCCCGGGCCCCGCGGACCTGAGGCTGAGTGACAGCCTCCATCTCTGTCCTCTCCGGGTGGAGGTGTCAGCTGTCAGTCCCTGCACCGCCCGCCACATGTGGGCCCCTGCAGAGACGGAGCCGGGCCCCTGCAGGAGCCTCGCACCTCTCCTGCTGTAATCTCATAGTTAGTTTGTTAGTTGAGTCATAAGGGAAGTGACATGAAACATCCTCTTTTTGTGGCAGTTTTATTGATGACTAAGATGATCCTCATCTTCGGTCAGATCCTTACTCACCTGTGGTTTACAGGAGAAACGCTGATTACAAAGTGGAGATTATCTGATTTGTTATGGAAAAGCTGTATGAAGTTATTGAGGTGGGAGGAAGCACACAGAACATTCCTCCTGAGCTGGATCGAGCCCCAGTTAGTGGCTCTTGTGTGTAACCATTCAGTGGCAGTAAGAGTTCGTGTCTCTGAAAAATAAAGTAAGTCATTTAACTGGACTCACAGCTGTTCTGTTCTGAAGGCATCTTCAAAGGCTCTTCTAAACATCTGGATGAAAAAATATCCATCTTCTGCTGCACAAGAAGATTTTTAACCATTTTCTATGTTTCCCTATCCAGGAGGCCAGAGATGGTGTGTGTCCTTGATGTTTTATTAAACCATTAGACACATTTTAATGCTTTATTTTGTATGAAAATATAAGATAATACAAGCTAATACCAATACAGATGAATATGACTCATAAAATACACATATTTTTATTTTGGTTCACATTCATCTTTCATTATTGGCGGCCATTTTTGTTTGGATTATGCCAGAGAGTCACGATTTTGTAAACAAATTTAGAAATCTCTTCTTTTGTGCAGCTAATGACTGTTTTCCTCAACATTGTTAGAAGGGTCTTTGACGATGACAGAAGTGTTAAACTATTTTCCAAACATGTGTGGCAGTTATTTTGTCAGAGCAGTGTAAGGTTACCACTGTGGCCTGAAGGTAATCATCATATATGAGAGGCATAAACAGACCAGTCCCAGCCTGTAGAGGTTGCTCAATAGGCCTCATGATAATTATATTATAAATGTCTCTAAGTATCTGCAGGTATTCTCATATTCTCTTTTCTTTTATTCTGCTCAGCCTTCACACTTAACTCATCAAAACACATGATCTATTCCTGTATATGTGTTTGTGTTTACACCTTTATCGGCCTGCATGTCTTCATGACCATGAAGACTCTGGGTGGCTGTCCTGCCCGGGCTCTGTGCATCTGCCTGGCAGAGTGGGAGGAGTGGGTGGGAGGGCAGTGTGTTTGGGAAATCTGAGAGGAGAGGATCTCTAAGGAGAGGGCGTTGTTGCCTTTGTCACACACACTGATCTCTCTCAAACGGTGGTGGGTGGGAAGGCTGGAAACCCAAACACAAACATGTGTTTGAACAAGAAAGCGAGCAGCTCGCTGCCTGTCCTTGAGCCGCTCCTGATAAAACAAGTCTGAGGCTGGTAAACAAGAGACTGTGGCACTGCCAGATAGTCAGCAGGCCCAGTTCTCAGCCACCAGGCTCACTGTCAGTTTACTCATGCAAATGACATGAATTAGGTCGACATCTTCCAGCCTCAGGCCTGAGAAGCCACAGTTTGACAGAATCCATCTACTGGTAGTGATATTTATTCATTAGTTTGAATGAAGAGAGTGAAATTTCTGATACACTGACAGACAACATGTTGGATAAACAGTGATGTTGGATTTAGGGAGCAGTCATTAGAAAATTCCTTTACCCCCCCCCCCCCCCCCCCCCCCAATCTGTAAACAGAATCATTATCAAAAGGAAAAGTTTTTTCAGCAGAAGACCTCAGGCAGCAGTCTGACCAAAAGATATACAGACTCAGCTCACTTCCCACGCTGCCTGACCGCAACTCCAACTGAAGTTTCACTGCTGAGCTTGAATCAACTGAATCCAGTAAGTCTACAAGTCCGAATGTGGTAGAGAAGGCTGCAAGGAAAGGAGATAAGGAAAGGAGTGTTTGCTGGTAATTGTGAGTCTGGCCCGGATCCCATCCTGCGACTCTTCACTGTGTTTTGTTGTCGCCAGAGAGTTGGACAGAAGCTGAGCATTAAGATTCTCACATCCGCTGAACATAATGCCCAGCACAGGGTGGTGACGATCATGGGGGCTGTGCAAGCTGTCCCCTAGTTCTGTTCAATACGCACTAAAAACAGCACAGTCTAAATAAGACCGGGTCAGGGCTCTTTCACTGGAGGGAAGAACTGAGCTGTCATCTTGTTCATCGAAGGCAGAATGTGATGATGTGTTTACTGTGGTCGCAGAATTCTCCCTGCTGTGATTTAAGCTTTGAAAATCATTTAGACACATACAAATCTCACATTAAGTCCATATTGCTTATTGCAGTTTGCAGACAACCTCTGCTTTTCCTTTGTATGGACCACCACCTCCTTTCCTTGTGGTAACACTGGACACAATGTGTGTGGCAGTCAAACATTCACCCTCGTGGGGATTTCTCTTCTGTGTTACTGCTTTAAAGCTCCATCCAGTCTAAAGGCAGATCTCCATGTGTTTGTGATTATAAAGCAGGTCCAGGTTCTATATTAATACTGTGAAAGTATCAAAGCCTCAGTCCACAGAGAAATGCACACAGCCTGTATTCAGAAACTGAGCCTTAAAACCAGCCGTCAGGACTTCTGGAACTTTGTGATGTCACAACTAAGCAGTCACTGCCCTCAGCCATGTCTCAAGCCCCGCCCACCTGGACCCACCATCCAACCTTTGAGGCTCAGATCCTCTCTTCTGATTGGCTGACTGAGAGCAGCCTGAGAGGGGAGATGTAAAACTACACTGAGATGGTTTTTGTTCTTAAAACATTTACATTCGCTCATCTGTCAGACGCTTTTATCCAGAATGACTCACAAGTGAAGGACAGTAGTAAAGCTACAGTGCAGTGGGAAACCGTCATGTAAGTATTAGGCAACACATCTGTTTAATAAGTGCTGAGGGATCGTATAAGGAAGTGCGTCAAAAACCACAAATATATCTTCTGATGTCTGCTAACTTTTCTCTGAACAATAATTAATGAGTTGATCTTCTGAAAAGTTCATCTTTAACTGTTAGCAGTCGCGAGGTCAAAGACCTGGAAGCTGTATGTTTTTCTGTTCAGAGGTGACAACATTTCATCTTCTGCAGCGTACAACCAGTTTATGGAGCGCAGCATCCACCGCTCGACCCACGACTGAGACGCACGTGAGTGCTCAACGTAACTGGACTGCATGGCGTCATGTCATCCTCATGGGTGTATTTCATTAGTTTTATTTGTTTTCAGCCTTGTTTTGCAGCTGATTGCCTCGAGGCTTGGACATGTGTGGATTGCATGCACTCGCACTGCAGCTGTGTTGACATTTACATAGTTCAGCCTGTTTGAGAGGATTGCAGTGTTTTCTGGCCATTTTTTGTTGGATTTGCAGTTTGTTTTTTTTTGTTTTTCTTTTAAAGTAGCTGCTTGTGCTGCCATGAGTGAGACTGTTGAACTGTCCTGACCTCTGGATCTGTCCCCCTGCAGGTATCCCAAAGACACAAAGCCCAAGTTCAACAATCTCAAGTCTAAAAAGGCCTCCAGTTTCCACGAGTTCGCCCGCAGCACCAACGATGCTTGGGACATCGACGATGAGGAAGACGAAGATTTCCTCGGGACCCCTGCTCCAGCTTCATCCCTGCCATCGGGCCTGCAGTCAGCGTCCACACAGAACCAGGTATTTTTATCACTGAGCAACTACAGGCTTGAGTTGGTCTGAAATGGAAGGAGAAATTGTGACAGGTGTCCTTTGTCGTCGCAGCAGCAGGAGGCAGGGGACACAGACAGCAGGAGCTCACACAGACGAGCATCTCCCAGCTCAGACGCTCAGAACCTCCAGGATGTTCAGGAGGAAGACGCAGACTGTGAGCTAGTCAACGGCAAGGTTGTCAAGTCTAACAGTGAGGCCCACCTCAACTCGTCCTCAGGTACGTGGCTAATGAGCTGCAGCATGAAGACCTGCTGAGCAGCTTATCAGGTGATTCATAGTGAGGTTAATGACAGACACTGCTGTCAGGACTGCTGGGATTATATCAGGCTCTTATCCACATGTACACGGAGGTTCAGGTTCAGACTCTGGTCAAACTACCAGTGAGTTTATAACCGTGAACACAGTAGTGCTGTGTTCTAACAGTCTGAATCACACATGAATAATACCACGTGTCCTGAGTGTCAGGCTCTGCATCAGTCCAGCAGACCTGCTGTGAACAGCTGGGGTGTTCACCTGGTCTGAGTCTGTGCAGTCAGGACCTGGGTCCTGCAGCCAGACTGTCAGAGGGTCTCTTCTTTAAATATGTGTCGATGATGTTTCATGTGCTCTTTTATTGTTTTGTGGAGTTTTTCTTTGTTTGTTGAGGAAGAACAACATAAATTTAAAAAATGGACAAAAATATTGTTCATACACTTAAAAAAGGATTTTTTTTTTAAATTAAAAGAACTAAAACATTTAAAAATTGATTGAATGGACAAAAGATAAATTGATAAATAGATTATTACACTTACTTCAGTGGCAGCTCAGTTGTTGATTGGTTGAGGAAAAAATCCAAAACACTTGTCTCTGTTAAAGTTAATAAGCAGAGCTGCTCTTTTTGAATTGAAAAAGTTTTTTGTGTGACCATTTAAAAACACAGAGAATCTGATGATTTCCACTTTAAACATGTATATATGTTTTGGCTGTAACGTGCCACTTATTAATGCTCGTTGGTGATAAAATCAGAATAATCAAACATTGAATCTATTTAAGTGTGTGTGTGTGTGTGTGTGTGTGTGTGTGTGTGTGTGTGTGTGTGTGTGTGTGTGTGTGTGAGTGAGATCTAAACACAGAAGTAACTGTGGCAACAAAAAGGGAAATGAAATATCTAGATTGAGGAAATTAATTAAAAAACATTGTACGACATCGGCAGCTTTTTGACTGAACTCTGCAGGGAGGTGTTTACTTGAACATTATGATGGTTTTACTGTTGTTTTCATATTAATATGGTTCCTTCTTGTTTTATTAAAACACTTTGCAGGACAAAGTTTTTATTCCTGCGTTAATAGATTTGTTTGTTTGTCCTGCGTCCACAGTTCACTCCACGCTGCAGAAGCAGCAGTCGCTCCCGGTTCGTCCCATCATCCCCCTGGTGGCTCGCATCTCAGACCAGAACGCGTCGGGGGCACCACCCATGACGGTGCGGGAGAAGAGCCGGCTGGACAAGTTCAAGCAGCTGCTTGCTAGTCCCAACACTGATCTGGGTACAGCAGGAGAACAGACACCACAGCCACACAGATCACACAGTGTAGACACGGAGCAGGTTGTACTAACACTCATTCAGACTGACACTGATGTGGGTCAGACCCGTGTCGGGGGTCGTCAGTGTCAGAGGTCATGCTCAGGTCTGCTCTGACAGTGGTTTAAAGACAGCTGAACATTCAGTGTGTGTCAGTGTGTTGACCTCTGCTGTGGTGTGTGTTGATGATGTGTGTTCACATGTTACAGAGGAGCTCCGGAAGCACAGCTGGTCGGGAATACCACGAGAGGTCCGGCCAATCACGTGGAGGCTCCTCTCTGTGAGTCTCCTGACCTCCTCCCTCTCTGTGTCTCGGCTGGTTATAACAACATAAAGTTTAGAGCCTCATCCCAGCAGGAGCCTTATCTGGCTTTTCTCTTATCTTTAATGACCAGCCTGTCCTGTTCCTCTCAAACTGTTCACCTAATCAGAACAACAGTTCCCTCTGACTCTGCTGTGTTTCCTCTCCGGCCTCTGCTCTCTGACAGGGCTACCTGCCGGCCAACAAGGAGCGCAGAGAGCTGGTGCTGAAGAGGAAGCGGGAGGAATACTTTGGTTTCATAGAACAGTATTACCACTCCAGAACAGACGAGCACTATAAAGACACGTACAGACAGGTGATACCAGAGTTCAGCTGCTGCTGTTCACCTGTCAAACACCACATTGTGATTTTAAAGGAAACTGTTGTGCTTTGAGTAACATCTCAGTGATCGTTCTTCCTGTTAGATCCACATTGACATCCCAAGAACCAACCCTCTGATCCCCTTGTTCCAGCAGCCTGTGGTACAAGAGGTGAGGTCTGAAGACTGCAGTGAAACACTGTGTGTGCGTCATGATGCTGTGTGTCCTTTGTGGCTGAGAGATTTACCACAGGTGAAGGTGTTTTCTCATGGCATCGTCTTCGAGGCGGGAGTCAGACTCTGTATTTTTGTATTGGTTTTGGTTCATCTGTCAAAGGCAAAGTGAAGCAGAGTCCTGGTCATGAAGCTGCCAAACTATCTGTGGGCCCAAGGTCACTGATGAGCTGATTAGATTTTGGTGGTCAAAGGCCAAAGGTCAACCTCATAAAGGAGCTCATAAAACACCATAACTCAGGAATTCATAAACTAATTATGACACAGTTTAACACTAATGTCTGAGGGATAAAGGTCGACTTCACTGTGACATCATAATGTTGTGCAAAAACATTTTGGTTAAATTCCTTCATGAGTGTGGATGTGGATTTAAAATGTGGAGGGAAACAGCTGAGACAGTTCTAACCTGTCTGCTGTGGATCCTCCAACTTTGTGTTGAATCAGTTTAACTTTTGAGTCAGTTTTCACAAGAAGGAGAAAATGTATAAACCAAGGTGAGAACAAGACTCTTGAATATAAATAGAAGAATTTAACAATAAAATTAAATTAGTAACAAAATAATTCCAATAAAGACGTGAAGGATGTTAGAGAAAATCAACAGATGCTCATCATGTTGTTGGACTGGTCTTGACATTGAAAGTGTAAAAACCAAAGAGCAGCTGTCATTTAAAACAACAAACAGGAAGTCAAGGTTACAAATCATCATGAAAACGATCCCATGGGTTTAAATCTGTTACACACGTGTGTTAATTGTGTTGTCGTCTTTCTCTTCAGGTGTTTGAGCGTATCCTCTTTATCTGGGCCATCCGTCACCCAGCCAGCGGCTACGTCCAGGGAATCAACGATCTGGTCACGCCCTTCTTTGTCGTCTTCCTGTCTGAGTTTGTCAGTAAGTTGCTGGAGGGAAAGTTTCTGCATAGACTCATGTCGGCCTGTTTTATGGCGCTACACTTCACAGTGTTGTTACCGTTCTCCAGGTCTCCTGCTCTGCGGAGTCAGGTGGTTTCTGTGTCATTCAGTGTTGTTTGTTGTTCCAGCGGAGGATGTGGAGAACTTTGAGGTGGCGGCGCTGCCTCTGGACACGCAGAGAAACATCGAGGCCGACAGCTTCTGGTGCATGAGCAAGCTGCTGGATGGAATACAGGTCTGCTCCAACACAAACATGCTGAACATGACACAACATGAACACAAACATCTCAGTGAACGTAAAACTATAAAAACAGGTCAGTTCACTGAGGCTGGTTTCATTTCAGGACAACTACACCTTCGCTCAGCCTGGAATCCAGAACAAAGTGAAGGCGCTGGAGGAGCTGGTCAGCAGGATAGATGGTGAGGGACGGTTTCACTGGGACTGCTCTGAGTTCATGTGTGCAGAAAGTGATAGAGGACTGTGTGTGTGTGTGTGTGTGTGTGTGTGTGTGTGTGTGTGTGTGTGTCTCCAGAGGACATTCACAATCATTTCAAGAAGTATGAGGTGGAGTACCTGCAGTTTGCTTTCCGGTGGATGAACAATCTGCTGATGAGGGAGCTGCCTCTTCGGTGCACGATCCGTCTGTGGGACACCTACCAGGTAGAGCGTCGGGACACTCATCTGCTGCAGAAACACTCGTTCAGGTGTGTTCAGGTGTCACTCTCTCCTCCCTGTTGATCGTCTGTGTTGTTCTGTTTTCCACAGGCTGAAGCTGAAGGTTTCTCCCACTTCCACCTCTACGTCTGTGCTGCCTTCCTCATCGAGTGGCGCAAAGAAATTCTCTCCATGGTTGACTTTCAGGTACCAGTGTGTTTGTCCTCACACAGATTTATTATAAAGACAGGAAGAGAGGCAAAGGCAGGCTGGAGCTATATGATAATTAACTTTTATACCAGTTTAAACGCCACAGAATTTATAGCGTTTAAATATAAACACAACACAGCACAGCACAGCACAACACAACACGAAGTTAAAACACTTCCAGGCTTCTGAGAGGCATTAATCTCACAGTGTCAGGTGTCTTCCAATAACAGTGTTGATGACTTGAAGTAATCCTCTGTTGCTCTTCAGGGCCTTCTCATGCTACTGCAGAACGTTCCCACAATCCACTGGGGGAATGAGGAAGTGGGTCTCCTCCTGGCTGAAGCTTACAGACTGAAGTACATGTTTGCAGATGCACCGAGCCACTACAAGAGATAGACCTGGGGACCCGGGGCCTGCACGTCACAGCACACTGTGGAGCCAGACTGTGGACAGAGAGCGTTATCTGACCTGAGGTGACCTGAAGAGACGGATGTGTTCACCTGCAGCTCCAGGAGACCTGCAGGGTCTCATCTCAGAGCCACTGAACTTATCCTGTGAAAATGAAGCCTGCTGAGTATCACACACTGGACTTGGTTTTATGGTGCAGCCGCAGAGCTCAGTGAACATGAGGCTGTCTGCAGCTGCGCAGCATCAGTGGACTGTTACAGTATGAATAACCACAGCTATGCCATTTTGGTTCACATGTACTGTTTTTGGTCATGCAACATCGATTGTCTCAAGTGAAGTGTACACTCAGACGCACATGCTGTGACACAAAGGGATGATGAATGTTTGTGAAATCATCCCCTTAGTGGAAGATGGTATCTACAGATTCTATTTTTTTGCAGATTTGTTTGAGTAGATGTTTAACAGGGGAAAATATTCTGTGTAAATGACTACAACATTTTCTCTTTTCAAACTGATTCAGTCTGACACTGGACTTGGTGTTTCCCCCACTTTTTCAGCAGCTAATTTGTGAGTAGAGATATATTTTGGTTCAGAGTTACCAAATCTGCACTGTACAATCATCTCAGTCAGTTGGTTTCATTAGAGACCAGTTCTGATATTTTGGTTAGTGTTTAGGTATAAGACTTAAGAGTAGCAAATAGGAGGAACTGTTTTGGTTGGAGATAGGGGAAACTGATCTGGAATCAGTTTGCCTGCCTGGTCCTGATAAGTTTGCTGTCAAGAGGATTTTTTGTTTTAACTCACTCTGAGGCTCTTCAGCTCATTTATGTCAACGGAGGTAAAATTAAAAGTTCACAGCCTCTGAATAGATCAGGGTAGATCTGGTTAATGTCCCCGTTCATGTGTCAGCTGAAACAGGTCTAAAATTCATGTCGGGACTTAGATGAAACTAAATTTTATTATATTTTAGACAGTTTTCATTAGAGATTGTGGCACAAGATGAGATCAGTAACAACTGTGTTAATTTTACCAAAACTTGATTTTTATGCATAACAAAGAGAGTAATTGTCTCATAAAGGATCTTAAGTATCAAATTAAAACCTGTAACCAGTGTAAAAACTAGTAGTGAAAAGGTGAAATTTCCTCAGTTTATCATAATTGAGATTTTTTTCTTAAATGGAGGAAGAGCCCTGTCGATGTTGTTGCTACTGAAAGACGTAGTCACACCATCATCCTGTGGACTCAGAGCAGCTCAGACTTCATGATGATGCCTTTGTTATGAGCAGTGGTAATGTACTCCATACTTTTAAATGTAACATGGATCAGTGCTTTGTCTTTAATGCTTGTGTTTTATATTTGTGTCAGGTTCAGGTTCAGGTGCTCTCCTGTGTTTATTTCTAACTTTTGTGTATGTGTGCTACTGTTACTCATCTACCTTCATTACCGGTGATAATTATGACACAATGTATGTTGTGAAAATCACAAACGTTAGCCTTTGGTACGTTCGGCCATCTCTACCATTAACCTTGTATTTAGCTTTTTGCTTCATGTGAAAATCAGGATTTAAAATGACTGATGAGTCATGAGAAGTCTTAACTCATGTGCTGTAATTCAGGGGTCATTTGGTCCCTCTGAAATGTTGTGGTTCAACCGTAGATTCAAGTCTGAGTTACTTGATGGCATTAAAATCAGTGAAGAGCTACTGAAGACACTGTGGTACTGAAATAGACCTTTTTCATTTTTGGAAAAGTCTTTGATTTACCTGTTTATAACTCATTCATTTGTATTATTGAGCCACCTGTTTTACCCACCTGGAACACGTCACGTTGTGAGTGTTACAGTTACAGTAGACCTGTTTCTTCATTCAGGTGCACAGCTGATTGTGTCTCTACCATGATGTGTTGTTCACTCCATGCTGTGTCCATGTAAAGGTCACATGGCCTCAGACATGATGTTGATTACTAAAGGCTGACAAAATGAAAACGTGTTGATTCAATCCAGATGTGTTCCTGCTGTTCTTTAAACTATAACATGCCAAGTCTTTATCAGGCTAATTCAATCTGTGCTTCACTAGTCAGAGGAAATATTAAATTATTACAGTACCTGCTGTATATTAACTTTTTGTTTATATTAAACGATTGTTATACAAGTGCCAAAATGAATGTGTGTTGTGTTGTGTTGTGTGTTCAGACTGTTTCTTCTCCTTTATTTCAGAAAATCCAAATAATCAACAAGACAAACTCAACAGGAGCTCAAGAGAGGTAAAAATTACATGTCTTGATGAAGAGATAAATGATCATAATAAAACAACAACAATAATAATAATAATAATAATAATAATAATATTAAAATACAAATAATAGTGTAATAAATAAAATAAAATGTGCCAGGGATAAACATAAATCAATAAAGTGACTTCAGTGAGAACATTAAAATGGAGCATTATTTCACATTTTTAATCTTAATATATCCTGCAGCTCCATTTCTTTGTTGAAAACAATTTCAACAAATGTACATTTATGATATAATATTGAATAAGACTGATTATAAATACCTCTAAAACTTCTAATAATCTATAAACCTGCCACAGTTTCCAGGTATGTAGACACCTCCAGAACAGACGGACGAGAGCAGTGATTCTCAAAGTGGGGGCCGGGGACCTCCAGGGGTCCTGGAGGGGGCACTGTCCCCAGCTCAGGGAATAAATCACTATAATTTAATCTTTGGATAACACGATGACAGAACATGTGACTGATCCCGGGTGTACTGGGGGGTCTGTGGTCTAACTTGTGTCAGTTTGGGGGGGTCCTGGTTCGAGAACCACTGGATTAGTGTCGTTTTAAGGGGGGGGGGGGGTAGTGACGTGACGGAAGTGATCCTGACGGCTCAGTGAAGTTACCCCCCCCACCCAAAGACCCCTCACAAACTTCGGTTTCACTTTTGCAGCCATGTCAGCCCGGGTGGTGGTGAAGCCCAGCTCCCAGTCGACGCTGCCCGGGCCGGGCCGCGGCCTGCCGGGGGCCCGCTAGCCGCGCCGCGTGTGTCCGGGCGCCGGGGGAGAGCGGCTGCGGCAGGAAGTGAGGCTTCTAACCTGTTAGCGGCGAGCTACGAGCTAGCGTTAGCATCACGCAGCCAGCTCATGTAGCATCGACGTCTCAGTGAACGCAGCTCTGCATGTTCAGCTGGTCTGTGACCAATGTGACTGCTCCTGCCTCCTGACCGGACCACGGCTGCAGGACAGAGCAACAAGCTAATGAAGGCGCGTCTCTGGTCTCCAGGTCAAACTCCACCAGCAGCTGACTGCACTTCTCTGTCATAGCATCCTTCACTTTTAATACAAGAAGCTGCTGAGTGTCTGAACCTTTTCTTCTGGTTCTTGTATTTGTGTCATTTCCAAACTTATGACTCAAACTTCTGTCTCCACTGCTGCAGGAGAGGAGGATGGATGGAGTCAGCTGGAGCACCACCAGGGCCCCGGAGTCCTTCAGCCGCTCCAGGACGGCAGCTGACACCCTGTCCAGGCTCGCCAGCTTCATCGCCCGGGCGGACACCAAGCAGCACACACGCAGCCAGAGGCAGAGACCTTCACACCTGCCCACAAATGTCTGTGCAGAGTGTGGTAAGGGCTTCCCTTATGCTGCAGACCTGCTGCATCACCAGGAACTAAAACACACGTTACCCAAACCTCACCGGTGTCCCTCCTGTGGGCAGGAGTTCTCCCTGAAGTCCTCCTTACAGCTACATCAGTGCGGTCGTGATTCCTCCTCGTGTGAACTCTGTCGTGGAGAGTCACGGCTCGGCTCTCCCTGCCCTGCGTGTACGGCTCACTCCTCAGATCCCAGCAGGCCGCAGGACAAGTCCCTTCACCGCCAGCCTCACCTCCTCGACAGCAGCCCTTACGCTTGTGCCCCGTGTGGGAGAGGCTTCAGCCAGAAGCAGGCTCTGCTGCACCATCAGCAGGCTGGGTGTAGCGAACCACCATCGCCATCAGATATAGCTGATGCCAGCAGCCTTCCAGATGATTCTCCTCCGGTTTCTGAGGGAGACTCGACCCGCTCCGATTCTTCAGACACCCCAGGGCCCAGCAGCAGAGCTGTCAGTGTCTGCCAATTCTGTCCGAGGGCCTTCCGCACAGAGGCTGGACTGAAACGCCATGAACACACCAACCACGCTGAGGAGCGGCTGATGGCTTCGCAGGGACAAAAGACCAAAGGAGAATGTACTGGTGGAGAAACAAGAAGAGGAGAGAATAGCAGTGTGAATGGAGATCCAAATGTAAGGCCAAAGTCCAAAAAGAAGCTTCTGAGCTGTCGCTCTTGCGACATGGTTTTCAGGAGCACCTCTAATCTGTATGTGCACAGAAAAGAGAAGCACAGCAGAGAGAAGAACATGAGGA
The DNA here is from genome assembly GCF_046630095.1 of Trachinotus anak. Taxonomy (NCBI): domain Eukaryota; kingdom Metazoa; phylum Chordata; class Actinopteri; order Carangiformes; family Carangidae; genus Trachinotus; species Trachinotus anak. The sequence continues at coordinate 384,220 of NW_027273902.1, forward strand.
GAGAACCAAGGCCTGTCATCAGCAAGCGCAGGGGAAGAGACGCGTATCCATGTCAGGTCTGCGGTAAAGTCTTCTTCCATCATTTGTCGCTTAGGGCTCATTACAGACAGCACACAGCCTCAAGCTTCACTGCAATCAGAAACAAACAGTCTGCAGGAAGCAGCGTTAGAGACTCCAGGTTATCAGAAAATAGACCAAATAAATCAAAAACCAGCCCAGCAGATAATAAAACTGGTAGGGCTGGTCCAGGGAGGCCCAGGAAAGTGCCCAGACTAGAGACCAGGGTTAGTGATCCAGGGAGATGCAAGGAAGTGCCTGAAGTACAGGAGGAGGAGGAGGAGGAGGAGGAGGAGGAGGAGAGAGAGTTCCCATGCCCCTCCTGTGCAGAGGTTTTCTCTCTGCAGTCGCAGCTGAGGGAGCACATGGAGCTGCACCAGTCCTCCGTTAAGAGGAGGCAGTGCAGTGTGTGCACACACGAGATGGACACCTGCAAATGGCCCGGCTCAAAGAGGCACAGGCTGTACCACTGTGTGCCCTGTCAGCAGGGCTTCTCAGCACTGGACTCTTTCCTAGAACACTGTCAGGAGCACCTGCGAGTCAGGGTGGAGCAGGACAGCATCACAGAGGGCTACACGCAGCAGGCCAGCAAAGCCTGAGATTCACTCTGAATGTTGGCAGCGATCGCCTTTTTTGCCTTTAAGAGTTAGAGAGTGAACAGCGATGAAGTATCTGAAATTCTCACTGGTTAACCAGTTCATTCACTGAGCATCACAGCAGCTTGTTTCTGTGTTTACGCTGTTGGTTGAATTGGTTTCATGGTTTAATTTATCCAGACCAACATCAAGGGCTGAGGGAGACGTCGTGTTAAAGGACCATACCTGAGTTTTTGCATGTTTTACTATAAATCACATGTACTTTGCTGCCCACTGTGTGAGATCCTTCAGTGATTTAGTGAGTTCATGTTTAATGTTATCACTGCATGTGAATGTGTTTGAAAACTGATCATTCTGGTGTGTTTACGTGCTGCTCATGGGACAGTCCACCATCTCAGTTTGATTTCCATTCACAGTTATGCTGTAGTGAAATCAAGCAGGACAAGAAGCTAATGTTGACACTGCAAAAAGGATCAACTGGAGCTTCCCACAAGCACGACTGTGCACCAATAATGATCAGTTTTCAAACTACTGACCAATTTCAGCTTTATTATAACGTAAAAATAACAGCTTTACTTATCGTAAAGCCACTGTGTGACCTCCATCTAAGGTTAGGGTTCTGCAAGTTTCTCTTCTCATTCTTTAGTGGAAAACACAGAAACCTGAAAAGTTCACAAAACATGCAAAAACACAAGTATGCTTCTTTAATAGAGTCTGACATATCTCGTCATATTTTACTGTCACCGATGAACCCAGATTTCACACAGATCAGGACCTCGTTTCCCAAAAACATCCTAAAGCTGAGATGATCTCAGCCCACAGACTCACATCTGGGCCTTAAGGTGCTTTCTGTGACACGAGGCCATCTGCAACCGTTCCAGCCAAAGCACTGCCACACTTCCTGTTTATCGCAGTTTATTTTTACATCAGACAATTGGAGTGCTTCGGCTCACATGTCTTCTGCTGTATTTTACTTATTTGTCTTACAGTTTAGGCCACAGTTAGTCACAGATTGGTGGGGACTCTGGTGTGTCTGTTGGACCTGGATATCTGCATTTGCACTGTATTTGTGGCACTGCTCACAGTTCTGGATGGAAGTTTAGAGCTTTGGTCAAGACTGCAAAGTGCTTCATCGAGGCTGGACCGATATCACAGAAGAAGAAATGTAAACATGGATCGAGCCTTTTATTTGCTGTTTTGAGATTCCATCATGTGGTGGTTGAACAACATGGCTGTTATGGATGATTATACTCAATACAATGCCTTTCATCATGGCCTGTCTTTGTAGCTGGCTTGAACTCGGGTGATATTACCTCGCTATGCAAATAGATGGACTGACGGCAGCCCTTTGGTATGTCTGTGATGTGTGATTAGTGTGCTTTGGTTAATGAACGAGGATCAATGTGAGTTTTTGTTTTTTTTCCTAAGTGTTTTTCAGCTATCGTTTTAAAGGTGCAACTGTGAAAATGTAGAAAATGAGTTCATAGGTTTTGAATCTTCCACTTTTTCAAAGTCTTTTGTAAATTAGTTTCTTTATAGATAACATTATTAAAACTTCACAGTTCTCAAGGGACGTTTTGTTTGTGTTCTTTCTGCTTTTTCATACTGCGAAACTTGGGCGTCAGTAACTTCCTGACTGATTAGTGTAGCACAAATATTGGTAATGCATCATGAACCTTTTATGTAAAGACATTTCCCCCCATATCTAAAAAAACCCAGATAAATGAAGCTGTCTGTGGGACAGTTTCAGAAGCTGTTAGCAGCTCTTATCAAATCCACTTTGTTTTGGATTAAAGAAGAAGTCTTGTCATCCCCCTGCCTTCCTAAAATATAAAAAAAAAACAAGAAAAAAATTCACACAGCTCCAGTTTTCTGGAAAATGTCTGGTCGGTTAATTATGGAAATCGGGGATGAAGATTATAATTTATTATTTTATACAGGTTTATCTTATACTTTTTCTTTCCTTTAATTCCTCTTTTTTATGCCTAAAGAGAACAAACCGACCCTCCCTCCTCCTGACCTCACGGCGGCGCTCTGCAGCACTGACGTCATGACGACCGGAAGTCCGCCGAGCAGCTTCCGGTCGTAGGGTGCACGTTTTCCTTCCGCGGGTTTGTGAAACGAAAATCACCCGAGAAACTGTCGGTGAACAGAAAGAAAGAAAGACAGACAGAAAGGAGACCATGAGTAAAGCACACCCCCCCGAGCTGAAGAAGTAAGTTCAGATAAACTTGTTCCATTTAATATGAACATTACTTGTTTTCTAATGAAGCCCGGCTGCATTGTTTTCAATGGAAACAAGCTAACACTAGCAGCATTAGCATTAGCATTAGCTAGGTGGCTAATGACTCTGTTCTGATTCATATTTGCGCCTTCAACAAAAGTTAATGTTATTTTTCTTTTTCAGGTTCATGGACAAGAAGCTTTCATGTGAGTGTGAACTCTGATACACAAACCAGCTCTGTGCTGTTTTTGTTCGATTAATGACTGAAATGAATAATCGGTTATCAAACACTTGATGATTAATTGATTAATTGTTGCAGCTCTAATAGAAATAGTTATTGTTCAGCAGTATAATGTAAAGAATTGGTGTGTGTGTGTGTACTTAAAGCCGCCTTGTATGAGCTCAGCTCAGCTCAGCTCAGTGAGGCGTTTAGGGTCCTACATCCCTGAGTTCACCACAAAGACCTAAAGACTTCACATCTATGTGAAATCTGCCCTAATTGACAGTTACTTTGCTCCATATTTGGAGTGATTTTTTATTCCTGCACAACAGAGTGAGGGAAACAGGATGTATGATAATATGTAGTAGGTTGGGACCAGGGCTGAAACAAACAAGCCTGTACCTTCCTCAAATTTTTTTCCCCCCAGTGAAACTGCAAAAATGATCTTTCCTATTAAAATTGCTGCTCAATATTTGTCAAAATAATCACAGTTAGATTTTCTTGCATATCACTGAGCCATAGTTGGGCCAGTCACACTTTGCATTAACAGAGTGTTTGAATTCACTTGTTTAAATGCAGCATGATGTTCATTCCTCACAGGTTTCTATTTATGAGGGGAAACATTACATTCGTATTAGTTGTGTAGTTAGTCATGTGCATCAACAAAACCTGAAACTAACCGTTGGCACGTAGTGCAGCGTGATCATAAAGATGGAAAAAGTTGATAGAAAATGAATGAAAATAATTCAGCAGCAGTCAAAATCAAATCAATCCCAGATACTAACTTTACTACAGGAGTAAGTTCTGTGAACACAGGGTGGACCTTTGACCTGAAACAGTGACTGAGTCTAACATGGCACCGATTTCTGTTTGTGTGCTGTAGTGAAGTTGAATGGAGGCAGACACGTGCAGGGCATCCTGCGAGGGTTCGACCCATTTATGAACCTGGTGGTGGACGACTCTCTGGAGATGGGACCAGGAGGACAACAGAACAGCATCGGCATGGTGGTCAGTATCTAACATCAGTGCTATCAGTGTCCAACACAGTCAGGGAGCAGCTTCTTACTGTCACAGGTCAGAATGACCAACGTCCATCATACCAGCCGTAGCTAACTAGTGTTAATTCAGTGAGTAACGTGTGGACTGTTTCTATAGTCCCAACAACTTCAGCAGAGTGAGGCGTCTTCTCTCGCAGATCTCGTGTCACTTTCAGTCACATTCCTCCAGTTTAACTTTCATTCATATTCTATCAATAGTTGAGGCTCATTAACTTCATCTCTCTGAACCAGAACCTTCGGTATTTGGACCAAGTGGCTCATGAAAAATAAGATGTGTCAGATTAAGTGGTCTGGAGCTGTTATTTCAATGTGTCAAATACATATTTAAGTAAGTATAAGTATTGGATTGAACTGTATTGGTGTTGGCAGATACACAATATTAAAGGACTCAGATCAGAGCCAAAAAAACCTCATGTCATGCAGTGCAGTTCACTGATGTAATTTCATAGTGTTTGGAAAACAGTGGAGCTCAGAGGAGAAACATGTTTCAGGCTTTGGACACATTTATTTTTTTTGGCTGTGATCTTATCCTTTAATCACAGCTTCACTAGTTTGATTCTGGGAATGAACCTCAGACATTTAACGCTGATGATGGCTCAGTTCATATAATCTCCCCTGAAGCAGAGAGACACTGTCAGACCTGGATGCAGATATTGTTCATGTTAACCGTTACATCTTAGCTGTAACTGCTGCTGTTACACCAGGATATTATTATATATCTTATCTCATTATCATGATCATTTATTGAGGTTTTTAAATTCTGACACAGTTCTGCACAGTTCTGTTGTGACTTCATCTCAGTTTTAACCAGAATCATTTTGGGAGCTTTGTGTAAATGTATTTATGTATTAACTCTGTGGTGTCATTCAGGTCATCAGAGGAAACAGCATCATCATGTTGGAGGCCTTGGAGCGAGTATGAGGGGGGGCGGAGAGGAGGATGATCCACACCTTTTTATATTCTGTTTTCCTTTTTAGTTTTTTGTTTGTTTGAAGGAGGCAAAGTCAAGATGTCTGATCTCAGTTGTCAGGGATGTTATTTTCTATGTATTTCATTTGTAATCTTGTGAATAAATCGGTTTTTCCTTGTATTTTGTGTTTGTGCATTAATCTACAGTCTCACCAGCGTACCACAGGCTAGTATCTGAAGGTGTTGATGTTTGTAACAAGGAGACGAGTGACGATAATGATGTCGCTAGACTTTAAAGGTCAGGATCATCTGAACGATATGTCTTGATTTCAATGGGAATAGTAATTATTGCATTTCTAATATCTAATATCAAAATGATGATGTCATTTTTGTTGGGATCTGTACCAAACAAGGATGTTCTCTGAAGCCTGCAGAATATCTATCACTGCATTGGTTCTTTGTTTCTTTTATTACATCATCAAAAAATTGCAGCCAATGTGATTTGGATACTGCACTTGACCATATTGTGATTTTATTAATATATGAATATTTTGATTAATTGTTCAGCCCTAGCTCCAGAACAGACAGTGGCCTGTTCTGTGTGATGTGTTATGTTAATATAAAAAATGTTATATAGATAATAATCAAATCATTTGTTTGTTCAGCTGCTTAAAAAAAACACTGCAGCGAGTGATGGGGGGGGGCAAACATATCAGCACAAACCACATCCTCTAAAATGATCATGAGGCTGAATCAAAGCCCCTGCAACAGTTTCTTTAAAGCTTCATGAAGGTGTTTTCCTCCACATCCTCCTCAGACACTGTTCTCACCTGCACACTTTGCCACACTAAGTTCTTAAATCTTGACAAACTGGACGGCAAAAGAAAGTAACGTGTTTTATTCTGATGTATGTTTTGTGATGCCCCAAAATAAAGAACTTCAAAAAAGCTCCATGAAGGAGGAATCACCGCAGGACCGTCGGACTGCATTAGTTTTGAATGGGTGTTCCTAATGAACTGACACCTCAGTGGGCGCCAGCCAGCAGAGAACATCCTCTGGCTGAAGGCTGCAGCGCTGGAGCGGGGCCAGTAGAGGGCGCTGCCCGGAGACGCACTTCCTGCCCAGGCGGACTCTTATTTTGAAAGGCGATTGTCGTCATCGCGGACACGTTCCTTTACGCCGTGCGTCGTCGCCGGTTGACGGTATGTGGAAAGCAGCGATGTCGGAGGAGGTTGGGAAGGCGCTGCAGTCAGTGGTGGAGCGGGTGAACCAGGCGGCGGCTCGGCGGCCCAAGGTAACCGCAGCCCCGGGGAGGCTCCGCTCAGCAGCGCCGCTGCCGGCGGCTCCACAGCCGGGTCCGTAAACGTGGTGCTGCGGCAGCACGACTCGTTATGTAAGGCTGCCGAACACCCCAACCTTTGGACGGGAGACAGTCGGGCAGCACTTTCATAACACATGCATGGTCTGTTAGTGCAAAATAACCTGCGTGGGAGCCGCAGGGTAGATGTGTCCTCCCGGTTATAGGCTTCACTCACACGACTCCTGCCCGTGTGGAGCACGTCCACCGGTGAAGGTGTCACTGTGAAGTGTCTCTGTACAAAAGTAGCATCGTGGCTGATATGTAGGTCAGAGCATGTGCAGCATCACCAGGTTTGTTGCTAAATCATGAGCAGAGGTGCTGATGAGGAGAAGATGGCAGCAGGGCCGGAGGGCTGAGCTCCTGCACTGACACTGTGGCCTTCCTCCTCAGACACTGCCAGCTGTGCCGCCCCGCCTCGTAGCTGTCAGCAAGACAAAGCCCCCAGAGATGGTTGTGGAGGCCTACAGACAAGGGCAGCGCAACTTTGGAGAAAATTATGTGAGTATGAGACTCTGCCGCTGCTGCTCCAATGTCTAAACACATAACAAAGGTGAGACATAACACACCTCATCCTCTGTCTCCCACCAGGTTAATGAACTCGTGGACAAAGCTTCAGATCCTCTGGTGGGTTTATTATTTTATCACTGATTTTTTTGTGACCTGCTCTGTCCTATATTTTTACAGTGTTTGTTTTTCTCTCATCCAGATTTTAGAATCGTGTCCAGAAATCAAGTGGCACTTCATCGGCCACCTACAGAAGAACAACGTCAACAAACTTCTGGGTAAGTTCCTGTCAGCTGAGGCCGAGGCTGCGTGTCGACAGCCTCGCTCTGAGTCTTGTCTCTCTGCTCCCAGGCGTGCCGAACCTGTTCCTGGTGGAGACGGTTGACTCGGTGAAACTGGCTGACAAGGTCAACAGCTCGTGGCAGCGGCTCAGGGGAGCCAGCACGCAGAGGTTAAAGGTCATGGTGCAGATCAACACCAGCGGAGAACAGAGTCAGTGTTGGTTTCATCCCTTTTTTTGTTCTCATTTTGTAGGCTGGTCACAGAGTCAGTGGATCACAGACTCTATGTGTCATGTCTGTTGTAGGTAAACATGGGCTGCCCCCGCAGGAGACGGTGAACACGGTGAAACACATCGTGTCCCAGTGCTCTGCCCTGCACTTCTCAGGACTCATGACCATCGGGCGCTACGGCTACAACCTCACCCTGGGTCCCAACCCGGACTTTCAAGTACAGACGACTAACATGAACATTTATATTATTTCTAATGAAAACCTCACATGTACTGAACCTACACAGGGTAAATAATTCTTCAGAACATTGCAGCTGCAGCTGGTGATGGGCAGATGAAGCCTGAGGAGGAAAAACACTTGAAGCTTCAGGGCTTCAAACACAGAAAACACAGTGACATCTGCTCATTTTAAAAACTGTGGGGCCCTTCAAGCCTGGGGCCAAAGCTCTGCAACACCTCACTGATTTAAACAGCTGTACTCTCATGTCTGCGATGAAGGGACCAGAGGCCTGTGGTGCTGCATGAACTGTAGATGTTACTGTGCTGTACACTGCAGAGAGTCATTACTTTTGATAATATCAAATATCACAATATTTCCTGGCCTATGCCATATTTTTCATAATAAATCATAATTTATCATTTTTTCTGCAAAAATGGTTAAACTGCTGTTTAGTTCTACCTGGAACATTAAATACAATAATATAATTTAAATGTAATTTGCTATCAGTCTTCATACTGTTTAAATATCTACCTCGGTGCCGGCTGGGCTGTAACCTCAGCGTCTCCTCTGCAGATGCTGCTGAGTCGGAGGCAGGAGGTGTGTGACAGTCTGAAGCTGCCTCTGGAGGAGGTCGAGCTCAGCATGGGAATGTCCACAGACTTTGAACATGCAGTGAGTGTCACTTCTTATCATTTACAAACTACACACAAATACTGAAGCAAGTATCAGCTGGAATAATCAGGATCTTATAATCAGCTGAATAAGACCATTAACTGGTTCACAGAACACTCAGATGTCCAGGATTCAAAAACTGACAAGTTGCTAAAATTGTGATGAAAAAAATTAACTCAGGTGTTTACGTTTTTCTTATCAGCAACAAAACCCAGAACTAACAGTGTGTTCGTACTTTTTGACTTCCTTTCCTGTCTGTGCCTCGTGGCTTCCAGTTTCCTCAAACAGGTGGGAACTGTAGTTTTTAGCAGATGTTACTCAGTCAGGGGGCAACAGTGCATTAGTTGGGACTATTTTCAGCAGCAGAATAATCCACATTTGGTGCTGTAGTGAGTATTTGTGGCAGCAGGTCAGTGTGTGTTCACGGTGATGAAGGAATACGTCACAGCAGCTCGCTGCTGTGTTTTTCAGCTCGATGCCTCAGGAGTAAAATAGAATTTAATCCTCTGAATTTCATCATTGACTATTGTGTTTTTGGTACTGGACACTTGAATTTTCTCTCGGAATTGAATTTTTTTTTAATGTGAATTTGTGAACACATAAAAAAATACTTGAAGTGAGAACTACACATCAGAGTCTGTATGTGACTTGGACTTTTGGTGTTTTATCAAATTCATTTTGAAATTAAATTTGGTATCGAATGACATGACAGTTTTTGATCCTCGATGGTATCAAACCAATTCAGCCGGTCCATTAAAAATGGAAATGTGATTCCCAGCCCAAACTGCAAAGATGAAAAACTTTGTTGAAACCTTTTGTGGCTCCAGACAGAGCTGTGTCAACTGCTAAATGTTTGAAAATGAAAAACCTCTCCGCTCCTCATCTCTGCCTGAGAACACAGGCCCCAGGCTGCATTAGCCGCAGCTACTGTGCTACTATTTTGTAAATTCATTGGTATTTAAATCTCAACCAAGTGTTCAGTAGTAGGTAAATTCACTGTTCAGTCGCACATCTGATTCCTAATTTGGCTAATTATTGCTTCCATAGCAAAAGGCCCACAGCATGGTTTCTGTCGTACTCTTCATTAAACACCACACATGAAGACTGTTTGTGGCTAATGTGTTAATTCTAACACATGTATTCTCTCGTCTGTTGAAGATTGAGGTGGGCTCCACCAACGTGCGAGTGGGCAGCATCATATTCGGTAACAGGGAGTATCCCAACAGCGCGGCAAACACTCCGAATCCCAGTCCGGCTCCCAGTCCGGCTCCCAGCCCGGAGAAAACATCCAAGGTGGTGTCTGAAGAGGCTGCGAAGAAGATGCATCACCTCACTGTGTCCGAACACTAGAAGAAGAAGAAGAAGAAGAAGAAGAAGAAGAAGAAGAAGAAGAAGCAGCTTCTCCTCTGAAAAACCTTTAAGAAAATGTAAAAAGAAAATCCTCTTCACAAGCAGAATGAACAGAGCAGTGAAGCCGATCGTCTCCACTCAGCCACGTGGAGTTAGGATTACAGAAATTCTTGCATAATTTTAAAGTGTAATTTGCCTAATTCTCTTTTTGTGTGACCTTCTTGCTCTTTTAAGCACTAAAAAGTGGCGTTTGCAACAGAAATAGTTAAAGCGTTTTTTAACAGTAATGTGTTACTAACCTGTAGTGCTCTGACTTCCTCTTTGTGGAAATCTGTCCTACGAGATTACTGGATTCACCACAAATGTACAACCACTGAAAACATGACGACAAATGGAAAAAGATTCCTCCTGAGTTATGAGGTAGTGAAGATTTGTTGTGCCGATGTGATATTTTCTACCTTTCCAACCCAACATGTGACAGTGCTGAAATGTGCTCGTCAGGAGCTCTGACTACGATGTACCGTTTTTGTTGTACAGATGAAACAAAGACTTGATTTAATAAATCATTTATCCCTTTATAATGACACATAGTATTGTGCATTTGATATTGTTTCGTACGGTGTGCCGTGTCAAGACTTTATTATCAATATTAACAGAGTAAACCTGAGGAAAGTGTTTTGTTCCTGTATAAGTGTTGTCTGTGCTGTGGTACATTGTTGGGGGTGAGAGAGTCGACCTATGCAAAGTGGTGATCTTGTTTCAACGTGTTTTCAACTAGATTTTTTACACTGCAGCTGTGATGGTGTCGCAGTGTTTCTTCAAAGATGTCACAAGGTCAGTGTGTTTTTCTGTCAGTGATCAAAAAAAAAACTTGATGAACTTGTGGTTAGCTGTGGCTGCTGTCTGAACGAGGCGTCTGAGCGTTGTTTGGTTTGGAGTTTGGCTCTGAGCGAAGCCGAAGCAATAAATTTTACTGTGGAAAATATCTGCAATTTACTGTGTATTTCTTCTAGTTAAAGCTCCACAGTCTAAAGGTAGATGTCCATGTGTTTGTGATTATAAAGCAGGTCTAGGTTCTATATTAATACTGTGAAAGTATCAAAGCCTCAGTCCACAGAGAAATGCACACAGCCTGTATTCAGACACTGAGCCTTAAAACCAGCCGTCAGGACTTCTGGAACTTTGTGATGTCACAACAAAGCAGTCACTGCTCTCAGCCACGCCCCAAGCCCCGCCCACCTGGACCCACCATCCAACCGTGCAGGATTTGGTTTCTCTCCGAGCGTTTACCTGAAAACAGGTTAGAGGCTCAGATCCTCTCTTCTGATTGGCTGACTGACCTGTTGTTACTAGAGCTCCAGAGAAAAGCCTGAGGGAGGAGATGTAAAACTACACTGAGATGGTTTTTGGTTCTTAAAACCACAGATATATCTTCTGATGGAGATCAACACTTCAGATAAAACATAGGAGAAGTTAAAATCTGGAGCTTTAAGACATAGATAAGATCAGAGACAAACGTTTGGCCAAAGTTTCTTTATTAAGCTCATGGAGGTGACATCTGGACCACAGTAAAACCTGGAACAGTTTATTAAGAGTTTTACTTTAACCATTTGAAAAAAATGATTAATCCCCAAACATACTGCATCAAGAATTGGACATGCAAATCTAAACTTTGCATGTAAAAAGATGACTTTGCTCCTTTCTAATAATTTGAGGTTCCTTCTCTAAATTAACTGAATTTGCAAAAGTATTAAAACCACTGTTGTCCACTATTGATACATGAAGGTAAAATGACAGTAAATGTTGCTAAAGCTCAGCAATAAAACAGGTTATGACTGCTCAATAAATAAGTTCTGAAGAAACAAAAACCCAGTGACACAAATAAAATAAATGTAAAGACTCATTCAATCCCTGTAAAAGACTTTAGAAAATGAACAGGACAGTCAATAAGCTTTGCCCGTTATTTACAACACACAGTCGACTCCTGTTGTTCATAGATGAGTATCACAAACTATCTACAGACCGAGCTCTGGTAAAATATACAGGAAACTGGACTCAAGCTAGAAACTATATACAGTTGGTAGAGGGATGGATGGTAACGCTTCAGTTTGACCCCGTTTCACATTTCTGAACAGGTTTATAATAAACTGTAATGTAGCTGTCATCAGATATTAAGACATTTAAAGTGTTTATCAATGTATTTGTGCTGTGAAGCATCAGTAACTGGTGCAAAAACAGATAATGAATGATTGACAATATAATATAACACAACTATTATCATATAAAATGAGTTATTTATCATTACATTTATTAAGTTGTATGTATGGTTTATTTACAAATAGTTCTCTGTCCTCCATCACAACTGAAAGCAGGTCTAGGTTCTATATTAATACTGTGAAAGTATCAAAGCCTCAGTCCACAGAGAAATGCACACAGCCTGTATTCAGACACTGAGCCTTAAAACCAGCCGTCAGGACTTCTGCAACTTTGTGATGTCACAACAAAGCAGTCACCGCCCTCAGCCACGCCCCAAGCCCTGCCCACCTGGACCCACCATCCAACCCTGCAGGATTTGGTTTCTCTGAGTGTTAACTTGAAATCTGCTGTATTTTTATTAGTTCACTCAGAAAACAGTCAGCCAATCAGAGGAGAGGCTCAGAGCCTGGTTCTTAAAACCACAGATATATCCTCTGATGGAGATCAACACTTCAGATAAAACACAGGAGAAGTCACCAGGTGCTGATGCTTCATGAGGTTAAAACCTCTCACAAATACATTAATCAATACTTAAAATTTCCTCCATGATATTAACAACTATATTAGAGGGTGTTATGAACCATTTCTGCTTCTAAATGTGAAACAACGGGGTTCAAGTAAAGTGTAAGAAAACGTACATGTGAGAAATCAAGGCCTGTATAATATTTGCATAAGTGTGACCACTTGGTGAATAAAGAACAGCTTTAACATTCTCAGTGTTACGTTTCTGCTGCTGCAGCCATTCACTCCTGTACCACCTGAAAAACACATCTCAGATCACTCATGTTGTCTCTGCGTCTTCTGCACAGGAAAACCTCATGTCCAGTGAAAACATAACCAACACAACAAGAAAGGAATTTGCTATGATGAGCCATTATGTTGTTGCTAACGGAAAAGTAACAGTATCTTAAAACATTTACAAGAAAAAACACATAGCTGAGGATTGATAACTGCCTCTGTGAATCTGCTCGTACCATTTATGGCTGATATTAAGTCCACGTGTCCCCTCCAGGGTGTTTCTGTGAGCGTCTCTGTTCCCATCAGTCAAGTCTGTCTGCTTGTGTTTACCTCGTTCCAGATGCTCAGACAGACACTACACCAGTTTCTTGGCCTCAAAGAAGCTTTTGAGATGCTTCATCTGCCAAATCCCAGTGACGATGAGGATGAGCGTCTGAGCGATGGACCACCAGAGGACGCGCTGGTTGGTGCTCTCGCTCGTCATGCGAAAACGCTCCTCACGATACTGTGAAAGACGACACAGAGTGAAGTCACGGTGTAAACAGCAACTGTACCTGCTAAACTTAGCAGTGAATCCGTCACCTCAACATGGTGCATGTGTGTTTTTCACTGACCCTCTGGTAGTTTTGCTCCTTCTGGATCTGCTCGACTTGGTCCAGAAGCTGCCGGACTCGCAGCTGCAGCTCAGTGAGTTTGTCCTTAGCTGCAATTTCAGGGTAGTTGTTGGTATGTTCCCCGACCTGAATATCCAGGTGCACTCTCTGCAACAGCAGGAAACAGACTGTTTAAAGCTACATGCTTGTTTTCCATGGCTGTTAAAAGAAATTAATTAAATCAATTGTCAGATAGGGCTCAGAAAAGCAGGGCTTATTGTGAAAAACCTGCCTTGAATTAGCCCGAGAGTTAGACCAAGTTGTGTCTTGTTTGAGATCAGATCCATTTAATGTCAAGGATCCTGGGTTTTACTGTAGTTTCAAGGTGTGTGTAAACCTTAAAACCTGTGGCTGCAAATAAAAATCATTTTCTTTCTCCTTCATTTCTCTGTTTTTTCTTCACTCGGAGGCTGTGGAGCTGCACTTGCTGATGACCTCATGTTGTTGTTTTATGTTTGTGTTTCTCCTAAATTCAAAATGTTTTTAAAAATAATTAAATCAAAAACATAAATAAATACAGGCTGAAACTTAATGTACAGTAACTATACGATTTTCTTCAAACTAAACTTCTCTCTCAGGTGGATTAAGTGATGTAACAGCCTCCATGTAGTTTAAACACTGGTGAAACAAACTTCCTCCATCCATGGTGTTTTTCACTCGTTCTGCCTGATTCAAGCCTCCTCCGAGTGTAGAGACTGTGCTTGACGCCTCCTTCACTGTCCTGTTGGTAGGATGGGATAAATTACACCTCCATCATTCATTCAGTTCAGTGAGATAACGTAAATCCCAGCGTTACTCTTCCTCCCTCCAGGAACTGGATCAACCAGTATGTGTAGGAGCAATAAAGAGAGAGCAAACTGTAAAATGCTACTTAATTGCTTCAGCCTGAGGTGGGGGTAAGCACCTGGCCAGGACCAAGTTAGCCTGGAGGGATACGTTTCCATGGTAACTCCAGTTTTCAGACTTACCTAAACCTGCTTTATAAAACAGAATTTACTAACGTAAGTTTGATTTAAAATGTTCCACACAGTGTAAAGGTAGATGTCCATGTGTTTGTGATTATAAAGCAGGTCTAGGTTCTATATTAATATTGTGAAAGTATCAAAGCCTCAGTCCACAGAGAAATGCACACAGCCTGTATTCAGAAACTGAGCCTTAAAACCAGCCGTCAGGACTTCTGGAACTTTGTGATGTCACAACAAAGCAGTCACCGCTCTCAGCCACGCCCCAAGCCCCGCCCACCTGGACCCACCATCCAACCTTACAGGATTTGGTTTCTCTGAGTGTTTACCTGAAGACAGGTTAGAGGCTCAGAGCCTCTCTTCTGATTGGCTGACTGACCTGTTGTTACTAGAGAGTGTTTACCTGAAATCTAATACATTTTTACTGAATCACTCTGGAAATGTGGACCTTTAACAGGTAATCCTGCTCCGTTGTATTTATTTGTCGAGGATCCAGTGTAAAAACATAGAACATGAAACTAAGGTCACCAGTGATCACAATCTGTGTGAAACATGTTGAAGGAAAATAACTGGTCAGCCAGTTAAAAATCTAAGTGGTGGCTGCGTTCATACCAGTTTTCCGCCTGCAAACAGAGCCATCTTGGTGGAGTTGGAGTGCAGACAGATCTGATGTTCTCCAGGAGTGTGGGAGGTGAAGGTGAACCGTCCGTCTGAGCCGTACTGACGAGAGAGGATAATCTGGGAGAGTTGTGAAAGAGACATCTTTAGAGTCTACTTCTATGCATGTGGGTGTGTTTTCTGTTACAGCCTCCTCTGCTGTTACCTTTGTATCCGGATCCTTGATCTCCACATGCATCCCAAGGCCGGGGGTGGACGGGAGGAAGGAGCTGGTCTGTTTGTCCCACAGCTGAGTCCTGTACTTTCCTGTCAAACAGACACAGCAACACAGACACTCAGTGACATAGCAGCAGAATTAAAATTATAATGAGAATAGAATCAGTCACAATAGTAATACTGCATACAGGGGTACTCAACATAATGTGATCTACAGTGCCAGACATATCAAAACACAAGGGGTAACAACGATGCAATTAAACATACACAGGCAAAGAAAAATGAGAGAATATTACATGAAAAAATCTGTATTTAAAAAAAATCAGCCTTCAAAGTCTGCAGTGTCAGTCAGGCTGGTTGTTCTAATGGCAGGTACAACACACAACAACAGGTGTTAGCTCAAACTCGTTCATAGGGAACTGGGACTGTTTGTGTGAGACACCATCAGCCCTAAATACAACACCGCCTTCCCATTTAGACGCATATTCTCATCCACTGTTTTAATATATAAGCAGGCTTTATGTTTAACTGTGCGAAGGTTAAGGACAACACAACGGAACTGTAAGCCTCCGTTACTCATCACAATATTACTGATTTATTATTTCAACTGTAGTCCCAGGTGGAAAACACCGATGATTAACTGCGAGCTGCGGTGGAGAAAGTAACACCAACGCTTTTCATCGAGCTCCTAAACAGTGTCTGTTAAAACACGAAGTCCACAGCAGGTCCACCAGCAGCTGCAGACACCGTCAGTGTCTTCCAGCCTGGACTCTGTGCACTCGACGTGTTTCTGTCATGCTCGGTGCAGCATCTCTCCTGAACCAGCTGTTAGCGAGCACTGCTAGTTAGCTGCGTCCAGCTAACGACCCGCAGCAGCTTACCAATAACCATGGTCTCATCCGGGATTTCCTCAATGAAGCATTTTTTCTCGGTCTCTCCGATGTGGAAGTAGAGAGTGTAACTTGGATAAATCCAAGCTAAGATGAGCAGAAGTCCAGTGACAGGGGCAGAGAGCATCGTGCAGCCTCTCTCACTCTGCGCACATCAGCACAGGAAGCTCCGCCGCTGCGGACGGCTGACGTCATCGCCCCTGCGGAAGAAGGAAGGGGATTTCCTGAGGAGCTGGGACACTTGTCCCCTCAGTTCAGGCTTTCAGGCAGCACCCACTCACAGGATGGACACCCTGCACACTCACAGCAGACAAATCTCTTTTATAATTCAAAATAAACAACACAGGGACCAGTTTGTGACAGCATTAATAGTTTTACGACAAGGTCACAAGAACAGAGTCCTTCAACTGCCCTGTTTCACACGTTTAGAATCAAAATACTATATCAGATCACTGATCTTTATCAACAAAACCAAGAAATCAGCAAAACACTTAGGCTCAATAACCTGTGTGAAGTCATTAGAATAAATATGTTTAGTATGGATTTTTGTCCTTGAGCTCAGAGATTTGATTAAAGAAATATTAACTCAAAGTCCTCGTCATCATCAAACTATTGATGAAGACTGAAATGTAGCTGAAAGGCCTGGAAGAAAACAGACATTAAAATGACTCAGAATCAAGATTCATCACAGAATTGAGATATATCTTAAAATAATGCTTAACAAATATGTTTTTCAGCCTTGTAGTAAGTTGTTTTTGAATTCATTCTTAACATACCAATAGAAGAGTAAAGGAGTTTCTATATTTACTGGGATAATAATAATCGTGTCAGGCCATAAAATATCAGGCTGTGAGGCATTTCAGGCTGGGTGACGTCATTATCCTCGGACTTAGGAGGTGAGAGAGAAACAGCGGGTTGTGTTTGCAGCCTGAGCGGAAGTGCTGCCTGAGAGTCTAAACTCAGGGCCAAACTATCCTGCTCATTTCCTGAGCTAACAACAGCCTCGGCTGTGACAAGCTCAGCCCAAATCACAGAGTTTTGGGAAAACCGTATGAAATTTGGCTGAATAAATTTTGGAAGATGTTCAGCTCGTTGATGTAGACCGGGGTTTATGTCCGTCAGCGGGCGCCTCAGAGTTACGCAGCTGCCGTCTGCTACATTGTGCTAGCTAGCTCACAAGCTAAATCGCTAGCTATCTAACATCCAGCAGCTTTCTACCGTTGGCTGAATAACGCCAGGATAACTCACTGACAGGTCGCATGTGAGCGACAGCCTGTGTCTGTTATTCCGGACAACACAGCGGAGACAGGAGACGGTAAGAGGAGTTTCGAACCTGTGATGCTCTAACGTTAGCTGTCAGACTGTGAAGGTGAGGACGGGTCCGACCCTGTCTCACTGCGGGAGGAAAACAACACCGATGTAACGTGAGCTGTTTTTAGTGTTTGATGTGAAGCCGACGAGCAGCGGTTTCCTCGGGTCGATGTGGTCAACTAACGTTTAAACAAGCTCCGGGTCTCAGCTGAGCCTCATGGCGCCGGGCTGACGTAATGTTTTCCTCCCGGGCACCGGCACCTGAACAGGTACCGCACAAACAAGAGCCGCGACACCGAACCGGTGAGTCATCGGACTGAGCCCGCCATCAGGCCAGCTGGCCCCGGCAGAAGAGGAGCGGGGTTTTGACCTGGGATAAGTAAAGTGAAAGTAAAAGCTCCTGTGCAGGCCGACATGAGGCGCACTCCGCGGTGTCTGCACGCCGTGAGGAGCGCAGGGGCTGTGCAGGATGCGCTGTTTCACAAGTTTAATGATGTGTGTGTGTGTGTGTTTCTGCAGGGATGGTGCAGCCACAACCTGATGGCCCAATGCAGTGGGACATGTCAGGGGAGGAGAGTGGAGGGGCCCTCAGGGTCCCACCAGAGCTGGCTGCCAATGAAGTGGTGACCAGGTTGCTGGGTGATAACCAGCAGCTCAGAGGTAGGACACACTCCTATATTTTAAAGAAAAAAAGCAAGATTTACACAGAGTTACTGATGGAATCAAACAACATGTTAGCAGTGATTTCAAAGGATCATTTGTGAGCGATGCAAAAGAAGAGATATTGATTGTTTATTAGCCTGTTACCTCTCATCTACCCGCTCACATACACACTCACATCAGTGAAAACGAGCCCAACCTTCAGCAGCAACTGAGGATCAGCGTCTTGGTCAAGGACAATTCAACATGTGGAAACAAAACGTATAAACTTGCAATTAATGGACAACATGGCCGACCCCCTGAGGCTCCGGCTCACAAGCCTTGTGTGCAACAGTATAAAAATATTGTGCAACAGTAGCACAAGTGGATGTGAATCATAAAATCAGCAAACTGATTCAGTAATTACACTTACTCAGCAATATCTGACTAAAATTTAACTTTAGCAACAATAAGTTACTGATTATACCAGTAAGACTGAGAAATGTGTGACTGCTAATGAACTACAGCATTTCATTGGGTGATATTTGTAGAATGATGAACAAGTAAAGAAAAGTCACAGAGTCAGGAAACAGGCTCAGTGTTAACAGTTAGACAACAATATCTATCTGAAGGTTGCTGCTAGCTTAGCTTACACATGCTATTGGTCATAGCAGACCATGAAAGGTCGTAGTAACAAAACCCTGAGTGTAATAAATAATATTGTTAAAAATAATATTGAAATAAATATTGTTGAGTAATTCAACATTTCAGTTTAACTGATAATAACAGCAGAAACACAGCGTAACAGTAAAGAGGTAACACAGCAATGTTTATCTAAAGTTTTCTGACATTAGCTAACGTTAGCCACCACAGGCTACTGGTTGTACCTATAGACTGTATTGTTCCATACCAAATTAGTTTAATCGAGCAACATGTATTAACAGTAACTGAGCAACATGAATTCAACATTTCATTTAACATAATTTGTTTTATTAATTTCTCAACAGTTACTTGGTGTCTCTGAAAGAAATCACAACATTACACACGAACCACAAAATTAGAAAAACTGCCTACATCTAGTTTCTTATCATAATGTTGGTTTAATCTGGCCCCTTATATTCAATTTAGCTGTTGTAGAAATGTTTCTTTATTTGCACTTCAGTCTCCTACTTCTGCTTTTACCTCCACCCTTCTGTCCTCCAGAGGCCTTGCGGCGCAGCAACCTGGCCCTGCGTCAGCGCTGTGAGGAGATGGAGGGATGGCAGCGAAGGACAAGAGAGGAGAGAGAATTTCTCAGCTCTCGTTTCCAGGAGGCCAGGGCCCTAGTGGAGAGGCTGGCCCAGGAGAACCACTCCTTACAGAGTCTGATCAGCGGTCCGGCCTCCTCCTCTAACCACTGCTGCAGCTCCAGCCAAACAGAAGACCTGCAGGGACGCCCTGCGAAGAACGGTCCGCTCGACGGACCGCAGGTCAGTGGAGAGTCTCATTCTGCTTCCTTATATTTACACATTGTCAGGTGTTTTTACATTTTACATATTAGTTGCACGGTTACGTAACTTCCACTGTTATATTTTATAATCCTGTGTTAGCATGTGTATGCAGAGATTACAGTATATATTATTTCACTATTTTTTTTTTTTTCCGAGTTCTTTGTTTTTTTACAGTAGTTGTTTGCTCAGACCCCACTGATCCTATTGCTCCTGTAATACTTGGTGTAATTTAGCCACATGTAGAAATACATATCTGATGTGTGGGAACATTAAAATGTAGCTCACAAGACAAATTTACAGCTGGAGACGTCATGGCTGCAGGATCTGCTCCCCATGAGCCCTGGCCATTTGAATTTAATTAATATTTAATGAGGCACTTCATGTGTTACTGACTTTGTCTTCACACAAACTCAGTAAAGCTCCTTTCTTGTTTTTAATGAATGAGATTTTTATTAATGTAACTAGAGTGAGTACCAGAGTGTTTTCCTGTGACTACATCTCGTCTCCTACGTCCTCTTTTCAGTGGGCAAACCACAGAACTGTGCTCGACGAAGCCCGGTTACTGCTGTGAGACTCAGCTAAATGTTTGTTCTATCTCCTCCTGCTCTCTGTGATCAGCTACTGTAGACTGGTGATCAAATCATCTGAGAGGTTAATGAGAGCAGAGGAGCAGTGGTTATTGCCCTAACTGACATATAAACTGATCACTTGTCATTAAGTTACAGCCACAAAGCAGCTGTTAGTACATCGAACTGAGCAAACATGTGTTTATTGGGTAAAACATGCAAAACATAGGAAAACGACTCCAAACAACATGAGAATTGCATCTGCTGAAGGACAGATGTTCTGCTTCTAAAATGTTTCCAGTGGATATTGGACCCACTTTTGTCTGTTGTGTGACTCAGACCCTGGATCAG
This sequence comes from Trachinotus anak, assembly GCF_046630095.1. Classification (NCBI taxonomy): domain Eukaryota; kingdom Metazoa; phylum Chordata; class Actinopteri; order Carangiformes; family Carangidae; genus Trachinotus; species Trachinotus anak. The sequence goes on from NW_027273902.1 coordinate 404,591, forward strand.
AAGAGGAGAGTGGAAGAGACGGATCAGCACACACAGACCACGCCTCCTCGCAGCCTGGTAAGATGTGTGATGCTGTGTTTGGTTTGCAGTTGGGATGTCTTTGTTTATTTTCCATCTAACGGGTGTGTCCGTGTGTCTAGGGCGATGCGAGTGTGCATAGCTCCTTGAGTAGCCCCCTCCCCACTCCCCCCTCCTCGTTTTCAGAGGTACTGGGGGAGGTGATGGGCAGGGAAAGTGGCCAGGTGAGACTGCTCACTGCATCCTGACTGAATTAGTTTGAGGTGTCACTGCTCTTTACCTGTCATCACACTCAGGCAGGTCAGAAATCTGGACTTCCTACTCGGAAAAATGTGACGGGACAACCTGTGAACAAGTAGTTCTGAATATAAAATCTAACACTGCTCACAGCACCATTTTTAAAAATGACACCAGGTGCATTATGGGAAATGGTGTTTTACAATTGGCAGTCTAAATATTGAGGTTTGATCCTCGGACTTCTGAGCAGGAACACTGGATTGAATGGAGGTTGGGCACCAAGATTTCTTTGCTTCTCACTTGATTAATACGCAGCTGCCACCACTGTTAACCTTCACTGATTCATCCCTCTTTATAATCCAGCTCTGCTTCTGTAGAACCTTGTTTGTGTCATCCTACATCTTGGTGTATTTCTACCTGCCTTCCAGCCCAGGGTGAATATGGTCTGTCTCTGTCCACTTCCCTCCCGTCATCACATCTCCCTGCATCCCTTCATCTCTGGCTCTTTCACTTTTCACGTCTTTCTCCGCAGCCCGTGGAAGGTGCCAACGAGTTCCTGCAGCTGCTGAAGAGCCATAAAGAAAAACTGGAGGAAGGGATGAGAGAGCTGAGGAGGAAGAACGAAGAGCTGGAGAGGGACAGAGATGAGGGAGAGAAAGAGAAAGAGCGGATGCGTCGCTGCATTGACCAGCTACGAGCCAAACTGGCCCAGGCACAGGTGACACCATGATACAAACATGTAGAAATCCTCCCCTGGGAGCCACTGCAGAAATGTAGAGGAGCTGGTAGATGTAAGGATATAACAGCAATAACAACTTACAAACCCGTAAGACTTGTAAAAAAAAAAAACACTTCTGTGTTTTATCTGAAGTGTTGATCTCCATCAGAAGATATATTTGTGGTTTTAAGAACCAAAAACCATCTCAGTGTAGTTTTACATCTCCTTTCTCAGGCTCCTCTCTGGAGCTCTAGTAACAACAGGTCAGTCAGCCAATCAGAAGAGAGGATCTGGAAAGCTTAACATTTTACATTAAACTTTTTCTTTAACTCTCATCTCTGATTCTTAAAGAAGTGAACACAGAAGCTGCTAATGATCACTGCATAGGGATCTATTTCTGGGGAAAGTCTCCAGTTAACCCAGTGGTGCTCCTTTAATTAAATGTAAATTCATAATGAGACTAATTAATCTACAATGTGTGTTTCTAACATTAGATGGTATTTTAAAGTTTTAAAGTTTAAAGGTTGTTTAGAGAACTAATGGCCTTGCTTGTTTCCCTCTGGTGCATCTTGTCTGTCACTTACAGATATTGATCTGTGACCTGACGTCTCTGTGACCAATAGAAATGTTATGATTATTTATAGACACAAGAATCAGCTGCTTTATCTGTGATCTAAAATATGACTGTTTCCACAGGCGACCAGTGTAACTGAGGAGGTTGTTCAGCATCGCTCTGAGGCGCAACACTCCTCTGACTGGTATGATGCACTTTCCCTTCTCACACAGAATCCTGAAACTACCAGCACTAAACTAACCGTGTTTAACTAGTTGTCATTAGCAGCTCTTGGAATGATTGATCTTAACTATGTGGTATATCTGCAGATAAGTCTTCTCTGTGGCGTAAGAAGACCTGCATGTTTTTTAATTTCTGTGTTTCTTCTGCTTGATAAAAGCCTGACTTCTAAGATGTCTTCTTCTTCCTCCTCCTCCTCCTCCTCCCTCTCTATTCCCTCCTCCAGCTCTAGCCTGGCTAAACTCACAGAGCAGCTTCAGGCCACACAGGGCAGGTGAGCCCACAGCTCTGTGTGGCTTTCTCTCTCTCACTTTGTTCATGTCTGATGTTCACACTGTCTCCTCTTACTTTTCAACTCATTTTGTCTCCTGTATGTTTGGTTTGCTTTGTTTTTTAAATTGTTGTTTACCTGTAAATATGGCTTATTTTACATTATTTTTCTTAAGCATTTTTTTCTGTCAGTCATATATGGATGTGTTAAAACAAACCAATCAATAATTGGAGTGTAGGATTTTAAAGCTCTCCAATAATACATCTTTAAAGCTGCGGTTGCAGTGACCACATAAAGTAATTAAAAGTTTTTCTTGAAATATTTCACTGGGAAAACCAAATATACAGGAAATTGTTTCAATTTTAAATTGTAACTTTATTATATAATAACAATTTTGATTTAAAAATGATAAATAGTTTAGCCATAATTTATTGCAGTTACATATACAGTTTGTAAAACACATATAGTGCATTCAGAAAATATTCAGACCCCTTCACTTTTTCACATTTGGCAGCCTTATGCTAAAATCATTTAAATTCATCTACGCTCTATATCCCCACAAAGTGAAAACTGAATTAAAATACATATTTTGAAATGTATCAAATAGTAAAAACTGAAATATAACATTGACATAGGTATTTAGCACAGGTGGACTCTAATCAAAACATCTCAGAGATGCTTAAGAGAAATGGAGGAACCTGAGCTAAATTAAGTCTCACATCAAAGTGTCTGAATACTTTTGTCAACTTGTGTCTGAAAACTTATGAAACTGTTTTTTCTGCAGGTATCGGGAGCTGGAGGAGAAGCTCGATTACCTGCAGAAGAGTTCGGCTCAGCGTGACAGAACTGAAGCTCTGCTCAAACAAAAGGACAAGGACTGTGCTCAGGTGTGAAGTTACAGGTGGTGGCACTGGAGCAAGTTGTAAAATATCAAAAGTTAGGTCAACACCTTAAAATGTTTTGTGTTTTTGCAGCTGGCCAAAGACTGTGAGGCTCTGAAAGCTCAGGCAACTTCCCTGTTAGGAGAACTGAATGAGAGACAGAGCTGCCTGGAGAAAAGCGAGCATGAACGCAAAATGTTGGAAGAAAAGTAAGTTGTCACATCATAAATATACTGTATACAGTACACAGAGGCTCCACTGTGTTGATCTATAGGTGTGCATGTGTGCTGATGTGCATGTCTCTCCACCTGTGTGCAGGCTGTGCAGTAAGATGAAGGCCCTGCAGGCAGCAGAGCGGGACCTGGAGCAGCAGAGGAAGCAGAATAATGTGGCCATGGACAAGCTGCTGCTGCAGACCCAGAGCCTGGAGCAGGCCCTGAAGACAGAGAGAAACGTCGTCACAGAGGAGAAGTGGGTTCAACACACACAAACACACATACACACACACACACACACACACACACACACAGCAGTGTACCGCCTGGGTGTTACATTTTGCACTGCTATAAAAGTGTAGGTCAGCAGATTTTGTCTAAACAAGAGAAATAAGAAACAGTTTTAACAAACTACCATAATCTTTGCGGCTGAGTGGTCACTCTGTCATGTTGTATTAAACATTCAGTAAACACAAAAGTGTTTCCAACACAGTAGTAAACTCCTGTTGATTACTGTGTTGGATCATCATAAATATATATTGCTTTTATCTGTGCACATTATATGAACTTGTTCACCAAAGATATCACACCCAGTCCGAGCTGACACTGGGCACCCGGTACAACCCGGGGGTCACCAGTCCATCACAGGGCTGACATACAGAGACAAACAACCTTTCAGGTTCATGTTCACAACGATGTGGTGATTCAGATCCACCTGTTGACCTAATGTGCATGTGTCAGGACTGTGGGAGGAAGCTGGGGTACTCACAGGAAACCCACGCAGGTACGAGGAGAACACGTGATAGTGTCCACCGCTGCCCCAACAGGCCCCACAAGAGGACACATTTGAATGTAATGCTGGTGGATCACCTGTTAGAGCACGTATCATAAAGTCTTAGTCTTAACTGCAGCGGCCCGGGTTTGAGTCCAACCTGTGGCCGTTTGCTGTGTGTCGTCCCCTCTCTCTTTCCCGTCTCTCTCTCACTGTGGCTGAATCTGAATAAAGGCAACAAGTATAAAAATAAAACAAACTTAAAAAATGTTATTTTATTATCTCAACCTCTGCCAACAAGAAAGAATTCAGGACTTCAGAGGCTCCTTCATGATGTAACACACTTGTGCTTCCATTCTGTTTGAGTGTTATGATGTTCACGGTTTCACTGTGGTAATTTCTGCTGCTCATTCAAAACTCTTTACCACTGTTACCAGCAAAATACCTGAGATTCAGTGTTTTATTCTGAAAGGTAAACTGCTCTTCCCTTTCTCTCAGGAAAAAACTGACACAGCTGCAACACGCCTACACGTGTCTGTTTAGAGACTACGACTCTAAACTGAAGAGTGAGGTAAAAACACACTTCAACATCTGGTTACACTCATCAGCTTCACTATTTATAGCTTATGGATAAATGTCTTAACACTCTTTTGTGTGTGTGTGTGTGTGTGTGTGTGTGTGTGTGTGTCTCTCTCTCTCTCAGGGAGGAGATCTGTGCAGCCGTCTAGAGGAGGCAGAGCGAGCGTTGGCCCTGAAGCAGGATCTGATCGATAAACTGAAGGAGGAGGTGGAGCAGCAGAAAGGCTCACTGGAGACTGTTCCCGTCCTCGCTGCACAGGTAAAGTTACACAGCAACATCTGGAAACATGAGTGGCTCATTTCACAGGTTGGATATAGAGGTGGGAAATATAAATTATCTTGTTCAGTTCACTACGGAGAGCCACTGTTCTGAGGTCAGTGATGAGGGCGCAGCATCTGAGTCTGCTGCAGGTTTGAACTGTAGACCTGTGTAAACAGTGTTTATGTGTTCATAACTCAAGGTCTCTGCTGTCTGAGTTATCACATTATCATTGTTTCAGTGGCTTTAAAGGTCTGAGTGAGACTTTGAAGTGAGGACTGAGACAAAAGTTCTGAATCTTCAGAAAAGGAATTTGTGTTGTGTTTGGGAGGATGATAGATTGTCACAATAAGAGTGATTCACCCCCCCCCCCCCCCCCCCCCCCCCCCCCCCCACACACACACACACACACACACACACACACACACACACACACACTTACTTTGCTTTGGAGACTGAATAAAACCTCCCTCCCTCTCTCACTGTGTTTGTTAGGCTGAGATCTACAAGGCAGATTTCCTCGCAGAGCGAGAAGCGAGAGAGAAGCTGAACCAGAAGAAGGAGGAGCTGCAGGATCAACTGACTCAGGCCCTGGCTGAGATTGACAGGCTCAAACAGGAAGCCACAGCACGGTAAAAACAAAATCTCTCTAAAAAGGGAGGGAAGGAACTGCACAGCACATGCCCATTCCAATTATGATAATAATTATTATTAAGGTGTATGCAGCAGTCACACAGCTCAGTCTGTCTTGCGGCGTGCTCCAGAAGTTGAAACCTCTGTTTGACATAATTATTGATCCAGGGTTAAATAGTCCTAGTCTGCTGATTTTCTGTCCCTGCTGAGGCCAAGGAGACTGATCTCAGCTGCTGATCAGATGCTGCCTCAGCAGGTGGAGGTGACCCTAGTTTTGCTGCAGCTGCTGGCACATGACGGACACGTCAGAGCTGCATCTGTACACTGCATGTATGTTCAATACTGGTATTTCTAGGCATCTATTTAACTGTGATTGACCATGAAAGTTGTCTGTGTTCACCTCTGCAGTGCACGTATGGAGCAGATGAAGATGAGGCACATGGAGGACTTTCCACCACGGGCTCCACTCATTCCTCCTCCACAAGGTACATTACAACCACCACACACAGCAGTGCACAGAGACTTACAGTGAATCTATTTATTTGTTATAATACAGTCTTTCATGAATTAAATCCAGTTTCTCCAAGAAGGTATTGATGTGTCCACTCTGGGGGACAGGACACATTTGTGTGTTCAATACAAGTATCAATAGTCTAATGAATTCAACAGTCGAGCTCTTCATGATCAAGATGCTACATACAAGTCGTGTTTGTAGTAAACAGATTGTAATAATAGAAATGATCATGCATGATGTCCATTTTGGTGGACACGTGATTAATTGTAATTTCCTTCTCACATAAAAAAAAGAATTGTGTATTTGATGTTTCTTGATACTTGATTTTTCTTGGACAAGAATCCCTGAAGTTCTCTGCATCTCTGATCGACTGTCAGCCAACTTGTCAGAGTTTTTAATTGTACTTAAAACTGTTTGCCAGTGGATTACCAATTATGGTGTTGAGAAATATTTTCAGTGTAAAAAGTGTTCAGATAATTTACTGAAATAAAAGTACTTTTGGTTTTCCAGCAATTTTACTGCATGGTTAAGTTTCACTGTTTTCAACAAGCTCAGGCTCTAGAAACCCACTGTACACTACCAGCACCTGTTCCTGTACCAGCGCCACACAGCAGACAGACACATGTAGAGACCAGCTGGTGGAGAACGTAGAGCACGTAGCAGCTTAAGATCCAGATTTGTTTGGAGGAGTTGTAGAGACCTAAATTCATCAGGTCACCACAAACACAACTGCTAAAGGTGGACAGTGTTGCTGTTTGTCTGCTGGATGTGTACATAATGAACTCTTAGCTACATCTGCTTTTCATATGTGTTTACAGCTTGTTGTGCTGCCCCCAAGTGACCAAAAATCTGCTACCACTGAGTTTTGTCATTTTAAAAGCTTATGTTTTTTTCTAAATGTAGTGGAAAAAACCACAGAATATTTCCCTCAGAAATGATGTGCAGTAGAAATATGACAGAATAAGACAGAAATTTGAAACACTTGATACTTTAGCATAGTATTGAAGTAAATGTATTCAATGACTTTTCACCTCTGAGTTGTTGAGAGGTTTCACCACTGAAACCTATGCACATGCAAATGTATTTAGAAATGTATTAATAATTAATCATGTATTTTTCATGTTTCAGGTGTGTTCCCCGGTCCAGCTTTCAACACTGTGCCCCCCGCCCCCTCATTCCGCAATCAGGGTTTGGTTCCAGTCGGTGATCAAGGAGCAGCTGGAGCTGAGGATGTTCCAGTTTTATGTTGTCCTAAGTGCCAGTACCAGGCTCCAGATATGGACACACTGCAGATACACGTCATGGACTGTATACAGTAACATGAGCCTAGTTCAGCACACACCATGACACCAACACACACATGCTGACATTTACACAGTATATTCACATTTCTGAAGTCCAGTGAGTCTGCTGCCCGCTCCGGGCACAGCCTGGAAAAACATATTTAGTTTTTGCACCTTACTCACACACACACACAAACATAAATACAGTCTCCTTTTTTAAAGATGAATATGGTGGAATCAAGACAAGTGGCACTGAGATGACAGTATGAACAAGTACAAAAAAAAAAACAAGGACAGCAAGATAATCAGCGCGGCGTTTTCCCAGAACTGCTCCACGGATTCAGTTCCTGCTGTAGCTTTTTCATTCCGCAACCAACCCTGCTCTCGTCATCCTTTTTGTCTACCAGCATCTGTTCTTGTATCCCCCCTCTTCCTGTGCCTTAACTCTGGCACATTGATGCATATGTCCATCAGTATTTGTACATGATCCCTTGATCCTCTTGCCTCAGTCCCATTTCTAGTTTCTCTTCACTGCAGTGGCATAGTGGCAGCTGAGGAGGTGACTACATACTGGGGACTAGGCATTTATACTTTGACTGCATCATCCATGATGTACACATCAGTAATCATTGGTCCTAAAGTGATGACATGTCAAAAAAGGGTACCACTCTTACTTAAAACACATGACAATGTGAATAACCTAGTGAGCTTTAAATAATAAAGAATATCTAAATATGTTTTGGTCATAAATGTTGCTCGTCTACATTACCTCAAAACATGTATTATTATGTATTAGAGATGGATTTACTCTTGTTGAAAAAGTGGCCATTCTCTGTGTTCTGTGCCTGTGTACACCTTTGACTGCACCACTGCTTTATTATCTCTGACGATAGACCTGACCCCTAACCCAACACAGCCCCCTCTGTGGCCCCTACTCTGTCTGATCTTTACCTGTAGCTCCCAGCTATTTATCTTTCTGAATGTAAGCACATTGAAGTTCCTTCACAGTTTGTGTGATTATCGTCTGTAATTAGGGATCATTCGGTGCAAAGAATATTGTTTTCAAACTGTTGATAATTTACAAAATAAATCAGTTACACAGTAGCCCCTTGTGTGTGCTCTGTCGTGTGTGTGTCCTGAGAGTAGTACATGAGGAAAGAAATGGTCTTTTTCATCACAGCAGCAGTAGTTACAATATAGTTATCACAGACAATTGAAAATTTTATGGCAGTGATTTTTTTTCCCTCAAAAACTTTATTATTCAAACATTTTCCATTTTACCTTATTAAAAGTATTAAACGTTGAACATAGAAGGAAAAAAATATGGAATAAGATACATAATAGGGAGAATATGGACAAAACATACAAAACAATATAAAATGCATCCTAAATAAAAATATGCGAAATGTTTCTGATTATTTTTTAAGTATGTCTGATTATGAGCAGTGACGGAGAGTAATCAACTACGCCTTCAAAATAAGACGTTTGCTCGTATGTCTCTGACGACTGCGACTTCGCTATGGGTTAAAATGACCTTCTTCTAATTTAGCAGAAACTCAAGTTCAATGTCCGAGTAATTTGGTGTAAGTTTGTAGTTAAAGATCTGTGAACCTCGTACACGATGAACTTATACTCTGAAAGTTCCCACAGGAAGTCGCCCTGGTTGTACGTCGGTTACCTTGACACCAGTTTCCGGACACACGCTCCATTCATCCCCGCGTCTTTCTTACCGGTGTGCGCGCCTGGCGTCGTGCGTTTGAAGTGGTCTTCAAGCAGGCATGTCAGGCTCAACTCCGCCGCCTCCCTCGGCGGAGGCTGTGCGGACCGAGGGGTGTTTTCCCCCCGGATACAAGCCTTTCAAACCCGAGGAGCACGGCCTGGAGCGCGGGTTCCGGCTCACAGCCTTTTCGGACCTGAAAGGATGAGGCTGCAAGGTCCCGCAGGAGGCTCTGCTCAAACTCCTGGCGGGACTGGAGCCGGACCGGGCCGATGGGACGGGGAAGGCCGGAGACCAAGCTTCGGAGTTCGGCCAACAATTGCCCGGCCCCCGACTCGGTGCGGAACAAATTCGGAGTTAGCAAAACCAGCCGTGATTCCCCGAACATGTCGGAGACCGTGGCGGTTAGCGGTAGTTAGCTAGCGGAACTATTGCTAACCATGCTAGCATGTGTTAAATGATACTGCAGCTCATTTGACAGTTGGACAACTATGGGAGCATAGAACAGTGTTTTAATAGCCACCAGCTATGGAATTTGTTAACATGTAAACAACGTACAGTTGTAAGTTATTACTAAGCTACATCGTAAATGCATATGATAGAAAACAGCTCAGTCACGGAGCACAAGTTCCGTGAGTTGTCGAGTTACCGAAGCGTAGGAATGATTCAGCAGAAATAAGTGGATGCGTTGAGGACAAAGTTCATCCGAGTGATTAAACTTTTCTTCTAGTGAAGGAATTTCGCAACCTTGAGTGAAAACAGAGTTTTTCGTTTTATGTCTTTAGAGGTGTAGCAATCGGTACTGTGTGGAAAGTTTAGTATGTGGTAAGACTGACCGTTCATGCAATAATGCAATCATACATTACGGTCCTGTGATAAATACTTCCTGTGTTGAATAACACGCACGAACTGCTAAAGTACGATTTAAGAAAGTATTCTCACTTTCAGTAAGTTCATATTTACTGTAAGGCTACTGTTCTCCATCGCCCATTGTTGCACACTTCCGTCCCTACTCACTGTCCTGTATCTCCAGGTGTGGGAATGGACTGCTGTGTGATCCCCCTGAGACATGGAGGACTCTCACTGGTCCAGACCACAGACTTCTTCTACCCTCTGGTGGAGGACCCCTACATGATGGTGAGTTACTGGCAGGTGTTTCTGTCCGTGAAGCTCGCACATACCTGGGCACCCTGCCACTGTTCACTGGGAGATTATCCAGGAAGTGAGGCTGATCAAACCCAGAAATAACTGTGTAATTGTGGCGATGTACTCATCCCGTTACTGTGAGGAAAATACAAAAACATTACACAAGACAGGCACACATGGTTATACTTGGGCGTGAGTAACTGAAATAATAACTTCTAGTGTGAAGGTTGAAGTGAGCATGTGGCTGCATATTTAAGACAATGTTTACATTAGTGTAATATTGTACTTGGTCACTCTTACGTTTATGAAACAGTCTACAGTCTGTCAGCACTGATGAACCTGACAGTCAGTCTGTTATTAACAGAACTTTACTGAAGAAGTTTTTTAAAAACCTTTTAAAATTCCCTTTGAGTTTTAATGCTTCCACAAGGTGTGTGCACTTCTCAGTTAAAGGTCCCATATTGTAGAAAGTGAGATTTCCATGTCTTTTCTGATTGTACTGATACTGTCATAGTATCAAACTGTGCACTGTACTTATGGACACAATGCACACAGCCTGTATTCAGAAACTGTGCCTTCAGTAGAGAGGCTCAGCCCCGCTCCTCTGAGTCCAGTCTCAGTAATGCCTTCAGGGGATTTCTCAAAATTTGGCACAAACATTTACGTCACACACAGATGAACTAATTCAAATTTGCTGGTCCAAGGTCAGTGTCACTGTGACCTCACAAAACATGTTTCTGGTCACTTCCAGCCGTTGTTCAACGCTGAGACGGTGACCATGTTTACTGAAGCCTGGGTGGTTGGTTTCAACCATAAGGTGGTGATTCTAGTTGTTTATTAGATGGATTCTTCATTGTCACTGCATATTAAAACACAATGAAATTCAGTTTGGCAGCAATCCGTTATGCTTAGCAGCCTATAAAGATAAAATAAATGCTATGCAATAAAAATTAATTTGTTCAACTAAAAATAGATTATATTGCACATTTCTGTCTGATCAGGTTTTCTGTTTTCCAGACTGAATGAAAGAACTGAAGGAATGAAACATTCTTTGGACCTGAACCTCCTGTTTTATGTTTGCTTGTTGTTCTATGGCGAATTTCTATAAAGTAACAAATAGTTTGAGGGGAGAAATGTTATGAAGCTGAATTTTATTCAGGATTAAAATCAGGCTCCAACCTGAATCTTCCTTGTTAAAAATAATCATGTTTAAAACACAACAGTGACAAAACTCTCTCTGTGTGTTTCTCTGTGTGTCTCAGGGCAGGATAGCGTGTGCTAACGTCCTCAGTGATCTCTACGCCATGGGTATCACAGAGTGTGACAACATGCTGATGCTGCTGAGTGTCAGCCAGAAGATGAATGACAAGGTATCATTATGTGTGTTCACAGGATGTTGACTTTACTTTTATTTACTGACGTGTGTCGTCTACTAATCTCACATGTGAATGTGGATTTCTCTGAAGTGAGCGGTTCAGTACTGTATGTGTCTATGTGCTTGTACGACACAGGATCGCGAGCGGGTGATGCCGCTGATGATTCAAGGGTTTCGGGATGCAGCGGAGGAGGGAGGGACTTCAGTGACAGGCGGCCAGACTGTGATCAACCCCTGGATCATCGTAGGGGGAGTGGCGTCTGTGGTCTGTCAGCCCAACGAGTTCATCATGTGAGTCAGTGAAAACTGTCGCTGTGGCTCAGCTGCACTTCTTCACTGTGGATAAAATAATATTTATCAAAAGGACGTACTCATGCAGTTCGTCTTCAGCTAGAGAATCCTTAGAATTCCCAGAATGCATTTCAGCAGCCCCTAACAGAATGTACCTCCCTTGTTAATTTTGTAGAGAAGTATTTACAAGATGCTGGTTTGACAGCGGCCACAGCCTCAAAACTCAGCTCATCTTGTAGCTGCATGTCCGTCTGACCTCTGACCTTTCACACAGCAGACATTTTGAAAGCACACAGGTACTAATAATATTTATAACGTGTGCATTGCTTAAACGCATAATAGCACTGAGCCATCATTAGTGTCATTAGTTCCACCTGTGCTTTTCTGCTCCCTGACTCTGATCTGTGGCTGTTTACCCAGCTGCTAAATGTTGGTGTCAACAGGAAATAATTTACAGTGAAAATATTTCTCAGTTGAAACTTTAAAATACACAATAAATGAATCCAGGAAGTCCGGACATCATCAGAAGCTTCTGTTCATAGTTTTTACTTTTATTTTAATATCAGTTTTCATTTTCACATTTTACCTGATTTGTCCATTAGTTCAGAGAGTCGAAGAAACCAAATACACCAGTGACACAAAGAACCACCAAAGTCATAGAAATAAAGAAAGAAAGAAAAATAAAAGAAAAGACTGTGAGAACAACAACCATATAACTGCAGCGTCCACCTCCTGTCTGTGTCTCTACTGTCGCTGTGTCATAAAGGTCATTACAGGACTCCACCTCTTTTAAATTGGCTTATATGTCATTTTCTTCATCTCGTACATAAAGGAACATTTAAACTCTGGTTTTAAATGTGATGATATATTGTTGTGGTGTGTTTGTGTGTCTTCCAGGCCGGATGGAGCTGTACCAGGCGATGTCTTGGTTCTGACTAAACCTCTGGGGACGCAGGTGGCTGTGAACGCTCACCAGTGGCTCGATCAGGTCAGTCACTTATCTGTGCTCATCTGAACGTTACGTGAAGTGTTGGCATAATATGCTGACTTCCTTCCCTGTCCCTGTTTATACACCTGTCTCTCCAGCCTGAAAGGTGGAACAAGATCAAGCTAGTTGTCACCAAAGAGGAAGTTAAAGAGGCCTATCAGGAAGCCATGTTCTCCATGGCAACACTAAACCGCACAGGTAAACTACAGTTTGGTCGCTGTGTCCTGGACCTCTGCAGTCATCACTGATGTATTTACATCTCCGTTACTGCTGGTTGATTGATCTGGATTTACTCTTAGCCTCACACACAAAATAAATCAACATGATTGGACCTGTGATTACTTGAAGCACTTGGTCCACCTCAGGACATTCTGTGATCATGAAGCTGGTCTGTGTTTTTGTCTCCAGCTGCAGGCTTAATGCACAAGTTCCAGGCCCACGCTGCAACCGATGTGACAGGTTTCGGGTTGTTGGGGCACGCCAACAACCTGGCAGCACAGCAACGGAACGAGGTCGCCTTCGTCATCCACAACCTACCAATCATAGCCAAGATGACTGCCATCAGCAAGGCCTGTGGAAACGTGTTCAACCTGGTTCAGGGGACCTCAGCAGAGACATCTGGTATGATCTCTGAGATTAACACACAATCAAGAATGTGTCATAATTTAAGTTTTAAAGCTCCACACAGTCTAAAGGTAGATGTCCATGTGTTTGTGATTATAAAGCAGGTCTAGGTTCTATATTAATACTGTGAAAGTATCAAAGCCTCAGTCCACAGAGAAATGCACACAGCCTGTATTCAGAAACTGAGCCTTAAAACCAGCCGTCAGGACTTCTGGAACTTTGTGATGTCACAACAAAGCAGTCACCACCCACCTGGACCCACCATCCAACCTTGAAGGATTTGGTTTCTCTGAGTGTTTACCTGAAAACTACTATATTTTTATTGGATCACTCAGAAAATGGTCAGCCAATCAGAAGAGAGGTTCAGAGCCTCTCTTCTGATTGGAGATCAACACTTCAGATAAACCACAGAAGTGGTTCAAATATGGAGCTTTAATAATGAAGCTCCACCCCTCTTCCTCTCCTCCAGGTGGGCTGCTGGTGTGTCTGCCCAGAGAGCAGGCAGCCAAGTTTTGCTCAGAGATGAAGAGCCAGACCTCTGGAGCTGGAGGCCAGGGGGCGGCAGGCGGAGCGTGGATAATCGGAATCGTGGAGAAAGGCGACCGCCGCGCTCGCATCATTGACAAGCCCCGCATCATCGAGGTCCCACCACGAGGAAGTCAGGCTGCAAATCAGGACAACAGCTCCACCAGCCCCGCTCCCAGCCCCAACTTAACATAGACACTGCCGCTTCTCTGACACTGGTCGTGTGTGTGTGTGTGTGTGTCTGTGTGTCTGTGTGTCTGTGTGTCTGTGTGTCAGTCACTGTCCTCGTTTCCGGTGGGAGAGGAAATGAACAGCACACACTTATTTATCCATCTTTGGAAGGAGCTGCTGAAAAAGGTCTTTCACCAGTTTGGAATGAAATATAAATTCAGGGTAGTTTGGTTTACTAACCCCCACCCCCCTTTATTTAGAGCTGCACTCCTCACCTTTCTAATCCATATATTTTATTGACTTTATATAATTTATCTGAATGAAAAAAGAAAACATTCCACATTTGTTTGCCAAATTCAGCAAATAATGAAAAACTGTGTGTGTGTGTGTGTGTGTGTGTGTGTGTGTGTGTGTGTGTGTGTGTGTGTGTGTGTGTTCGTTCTCTTTTGACTGGCGTGCTTTGCTGTGGGGAAGTGGAGTGAAGTGGATGATGTAAATGTCTCACGTTGGTGAATGTATCATGTGAAAGTGAACATCGGCCCCGGCGCCTGGCTCCGCCCACACAGTCCAGAGGAAGGCTTGAGCAGCTTCCTCTGGACCGGCCGGGTGGTGTCCAGCGTGTCCGTCTGTGTCAGCTGATTGGCCCTCCAGCACCGAGTCCCTCCCACCGCTCCTTTTTTTATGAAGCTCCGCCTTTTAAACCCCGGTCAATGGGGGCGGGCGGAGTGGATGTTTGCCTTTGGATCGGGGTCGGACTGAGACTGCTGGAGGCCTGACGCTGTGTTTGTAGATTTCCTTTTCAACATCAATAAAACCATCATCAACTCAGACTGAAACACTGTTTGGTGTCATGTGAGTATAAACGTCATGTATGTTGGAGCCGAGCTTAAGACTTTGGTTTAAAATACATAAAATGTTTTTCGACCACTTCCACTGTCACCATGCTGAACATTTTTCACAGCAGACATTGTGAGTTTTCTCAGCAGGAGAAGCTCAGATGTAACAAATCATCATTATCAACTTTTTTATTTCCTCTGGGATTGATTGAAGGGTGACTCTCATTTTTCTGTGGTGCCAAGATTAAATAAGTAGAAACAAAACAAACCAAACAAAAATAATTTCCTGATACAAACAGTTATATTCAAAAACATTAAGATTTAAAAGCATATTTCTAATCTGTCCCAGTGTTTCCATGGAATCAATATTTAAAGTGTGTTGTAGGTTTTTCCACGAGGCTGAAGCACCAAATCTAAAAGTTAGATCTAAGAGTTGACCTGGGGATCACGCAGTGTCATCCAGTCCTGAGAGCAGGTCTGATGATCACCTACATTCAGATGTATTAGTCACGTAAGGTCATTTATTTAATAGTGGTTTGTAAATGAATATATATCAGTGTTGACCTCAGAGAGAGAGAGAGAGAGAGAACCAGCCAACCTTTTCATATAGAGTGCAGTGGTGGGTACTGTAGGTATCCTCAGTAATGAATAGAAGCATTAATGTTTTTGATTTCACTGTTATTCCTCCAATGACCAATCATCACGTTTGCCATGTAAAGAATGTGTAGGAAATAGTTACTGTTTTCTGAAAATGGAATTTAAATAAAGTCTAAGTTAACTTTTTCCAGCTAATCGCTCCCCACTGTTTAAAAATGCACACATCAATCCAGTTCAGTGCCCCCCCCGCGCCCTCTGTGCTGTCTGCTGCAGCGACTGAGCACCCTGGACAGCTCCTCAGTCAGGCCCAGGCTGGATCTTAAAGGGCCACGCCACAGTTTTACACATGAGGGTCAGTGTTCAGCCTGAGTGCACTGTCTGCTGTGGCTCTTAGAAAACACCTGAGCCTGATGTGCCTCATGTTATTAATTAACTATGATGTGGTCGTATCAATAAACATTTTTTTAATGTGCACATTAACTTAACAACCGTCACTCTCAGATGATATAATGGAGTAATAGAGTGAAGTACAATATTCCCCCTGAAATATGATGGAGCATAAACTACCTGAAAAATACTCAAGTTCAAGTACATTGTGTCTGAAGAATATTTATTTTCCACCTATTTAAGTACAGTTTGGAGGAATTCATACTTTACTTAAGTATTTTCATTTTATGCTGCTGTATACGTCTAAGTCTCGACATTTCAGAGGAGGTAATATTGTAGTTCTCACTGCACTACAGTTATATGACAGCTTTAGTCACTAATACATTTTCAGAGTAAGATTTTATATGCAAATCATGTGAGGAGCTTATTAAGTATGATGTATATGACAGAGTTTTACCGTTAAACTAACCAGTAGTGATTAAAGTATCTAAATTTAGCTATACCTTGACAAATTACAATAAGAAATAACATTCAATAATACAATATACTATTAGTTATAACACTCTGGAAGAAGTCAATACTTTTATTTTTGCAAATTTAAGTAAATTTCCTTCTTTTACATGAGCAACATTTTGAATGAGTTTTATTTGTGATGATTTCTGATGTATCTTTACTTTTACTTCACATTTTTTCCACGGCTCTGTGAAATAAACAGATTATAGAAGAAGAAGAAGCATTAGAGGAAGAACAATTAAAAGAAGAAGAAGAAGAAGACGTTGTGTTGCAGCTAAACCGCCGGGTGTTATTCCTCCGTGACCAGCAGGGGGCAGCATGAGGTTAAACACAGGATAAAAGCAGAAGAAGAAGAAAGGCGGAAGTACGAGCGGTGTAAACAATCCAGTCATCCAGGCAGGGCAGCGGCTGAGATCCACTGTTTGAGGTGTGAAACTGTAAATTAACAAATCGATGTGTTGAAATGTGAAATGTAACGAGTGATATTTTAAATACACGAGGTTGGCACGTTTCTGTGAGTGTGAATCTAAGCTTTCAGCAGACTCGGCGACTTGCTCTCCTCTGGTCTGTGATCCTGCTGTGAGAGCCAGGCTGCGTGTGCTCTGCTGGGTCAGTGTGCTGTGTCTGCGGCCTGTCCGCGGCCGCCATGCCTTACCTGGGCGGTGAGGACACGGTGCGGGAGCTGAGGAGGGCTCTGTCCAACCCCAACGTCCAGTCAGACCAGCTCCGCTACAGGAACACCATCCTCAAAGTCATCAGGTGGGCCCCGGCAGGTGGCAGGGTCAACGGAGTCACAGTAAACAACAAACACAATCTGTGCTTTGTGTAAATTAGTAAATGTCAGGATGATAAGAGTCACATTTAACTCCCACACCACTGTGTATAAGTGGAGCCGAACTTAACCATTATCACGGCTGCAGAGGGTTGATTTTACTAATGCATGATCTGTTCATGTCTGTGTGGAGACCAGACCTCCTGTGTTTCAGAAAATAGTCCCTGAAGTCCAAGAATCTGACGGATCTCACGTCCATATTTCACCTTGAGGCCTGAAGCTCTGCTGCAGGGGAACAGCCCTCACTGTTTCACCTCAGCTCCAGTCTGGACTTCCTCACCATTGTAAAGTAAAGTTTTCCATGTTTTATTCATTGTGTCACATTTTCTTTTTTCTGTCTTCTATCACCCCCCCCCCCCCCCCCCCCCCCCTCCAGGGCCATGTCACAGGGTGTGGATGTATCGGGCCTGTTCAGTGAAATGGTAAAAGCGTGTGCCACAGTAGACATAGTCCAGAAGAAACTGGTCTACGTCTTCCTGTGTTCCTACGCCGCTTTAAACCCGGAGCTGTCTCTGCTGGTCATCAACACGCTGAGGAAAGACTGTCAGGATCCAAACCCCATGGTCCGCAGCCTGGCCCTGAGGAACATGACCAACCTCAGGTGAGGTGCTACACACACACGCACACACGCACACACTCTCTGACCTCGGTACTCTCAGCCTGTGACTGTTGGGATGGTCATGCTCCTGATTGTGTGTGTGCAGGTTACCCAGTCTGGTGGAGTACGTGGAGCAGCCTCTGACAGCAGGACTGAGGGACCGAGCGGCCTGTGTGCGACGGGTGGCTGTACTGGGCTGGGCCAAACTGCACAATCTCCAAACCAGCTCAGAGATAGGTAGAGTGGATGGATGACTTCACTTTACTTCCTGTTGACGTCCTCTCTGTGACAGGTTTGGAGCTCTGACGTCACCTGTCTGTGAGGTGCATGGAGACGAGGCAGAGAGGAACAGACAGAGTTTTTATCGGTGTCATCAGACGACACTTTGATAAAGAATATCGTAGATGGTTTTCAGAGCGACCTCACAGTCAGATGCAGGGATGTGGAAAAACACTTGAGGAACCATTGAACCTGCAGCTTCACATTCACAGCTGCAGCACCGAGTTGTGTTAATGTCTGAAGCTTTTTGAATTCCCCCGTTCAGATTCTTCGTTCACACCGAACCAGTGAACCCTCCAACTCACAACTCTACTGGCGTCAGGATTCAGATTGTACAGATGTACCTAATAAAGTGGCCACTGAGTGTAAGGTAGAAGATGAGGGGAGGGACGGTCTGTAGAGGCCCAACTTCAAGTTGACCTCTGGTGACCACTGACAGGTCAAGCTGACCATGCAGAGACTGGAACGATCTGGTTCTGTGTGTTAACGGTTCCTAAACTGATCTGATCTTCATTCGAGTCACACGCACAAACACAATATTCTTAAGATAATTACACACAAACAATTCTAACCTCTGTGTCTTCACTGAACAGTCATTAAAGATCCTCAGTGCTGTGGAAACAGTCAGTGAAACTTGGATTTAATAAGTGTTGACCCTGAACCAGCTCCTCAGCAGCTGCTGGTCAGAGCTGCTCAGTGTTCAGGACGAGGTCTGGACTGTTCTTCTGACACAGCTGCTTCACACACATAATGAAAACTTCAGGCTGAACTAGTTTCACTGCGTCTGGATCTATAACAGCAGAAACTGCTGAAGGATCTAAATCCACAGTTCTGTTCAGATAAATGTCCTCGAGTGATGTCACTTGAGTCAGAGTGCGCTTAATTAGCTGTATACAAGCATTAGTATGTGACTCCCTGTACGGTGCACATTGCATTGTGGGTAATGCAGGGTGCAGGTTTGAGGAGGAATAAATCGACAGTTTTCTGTCTTCTCCTGATTCGTCACTTGGTGGTTGAACATCAGAGTTGTTTGTGTATAACAGACACGTCCCTTTAACGAGTGCAGTAAACGATGGAAACACATCAGCAGTTACTGTTATTGAATAAAGAATAAGGACGGAGTCAGTAAGAAGACTGTGTTTTCTAATCTGACTCAGGTCGGTTCATTTTTTAATATTTATACACAGAAACACAGAAATAAAACATTACACCATTATAACAGGTGTAGACTGAAGCTACAGCTCTCTACACGTCCTCTCTACATAACGGTACATGAACATCGTCACCTCAGTTAAAACAGAGAAAAACTTTTCACCACTGACATTAAACTCTATACTATTAAAAAAAGACTTTCACTGCTACATTTATTCAATTCAATTCAATTTTATTTGTATAGCGCCAAATCATAATATACATTATCTCAAGGCACTTTACAGGGTTTATGCAAAGTTAATGATCATAACTCAGTTATATATTTAATTAACTCCGTATTTTTGAACATTTTAAATTTACCAAATGAACTCCATCAACTTTTTATATTTGTCCTCATCCTTGTTTTTTTTTTTTTTATGTTCTTATTCTCCTCAGTTCACACTGACTCAAACAACCTCTGAACACAGTCTGGAGTCAATTAGTTTCCACTTTGTACTTTAAAGGATATTAATGAATGAATAGTGGTTTGGTTGGTTCATGATAATCTGACTGACTGATGATCCTCAGTTTTCCTCTGCTGAGCTGTCTGGTAATGTGACAGAGCAGTGTGCTGTGTGTAGGGATTTCTGGTTTAAAATGTGTTTTGCTTTGTGCAACAATTTTCGACAATTTTCTTTTAACTCTAAGTTTCCAGTTATTGTTGAATATCTTTTCACCCTCACCTCTCGTTCACGGTTCCTCCAGATGCTGCAGTGGTGAACGAGCTGTACAGCCTGCTGAGGGACCCGGACCCCGTGGTGATGGTGAACTGCCTCCGAGCCCTGGAGGAGATCCTGAAGGAGGAGGGAGGAGTCGCCATCAACAAACCCATCACCCATCACCTCCTCAACAGGTCAGAGTCAGAGCCGCAGAGTCACGTGGTGAAATGAAGGAAGTTTAAACATGTGCTTGATAAATGTTTAGAGGTGACGTTCATGTTGATGATGGAGGCAGCTGGTGTCTCCGTACACACCCAGACCTCTGCCACAGTGCAGCAGCTATAATCCTGTACCTGCTGCGTTTCCTCCTCCTGTCTGATCTGAGGAGGAGTCACAGGAGATACAAGCAAACAGACATGAGGTCATGGGCTGATCAGTGAGTCATTAGTTAATTTGAAATTAAACATCACACATGTGACAGTAGTGATGAAAGGGTTGTCTCACTGGCTAAATAAACAGACAGTTTTTCTCCCAGGTCTTTGTGGAGCCGCTCCTCTGTTGTAGAAGATGCAGGTGTTTTGTGATACTGATGCTGAGGCAGCAGCAGCAGCACAGTTTTTCTGAAGCCAGTATTTTCTAACGGCTTTTTTACCTGCTGCCAACACAGTCTTTAGGGGATACTGTAAATGCCATCTTTACGCAGCCCATCGGGAATCTGTCCAATACAGAGGGATGTGAACGTTGTACTGATGTTAAAACTCAGGGTGTTTGTTGCTTCGTCCTTCCAGAGACTGAAGAGAAGGACGAGCATGATTGACACGTTCCCTCCAGCTGCAGAGCTGAGAGCAGCTTTATTTAACTTCTGATAAAAAAAGCATTTTTCTAAGAGAAATCTCTCCAGATTCTGGAGTTGCAGAATTTCCCATCATGTAACCTCAGTTATTTCAGTGTCCCATCGTCGTCATCTGTATTCAGTGATGTGATGTCTGACCTGCTTCTGAGACCTGCATTGCTCCCTGAGTTGTGAGGGTCAATGAGTATATGAATCAGAACTGTTCTCTTGGATTAGAAGCTTTTACCTTCTTACAAAAAGTAATCGTTGACCTGTAAATACCTGTAAAAGTCCCCCTCACCTGTGTGTCTGACATAAACCATCAATTAAACTACTGGTGACAGTCCTTCATATGGAGGTGATGCCAAAAAACATCCACTGTCTGTATCTGATGCTGGTGTAAAGTCAGGTTCATGTGCAGAAGATAGATACAGATATGTTCAAATCAGGATCAGGATCAGAATCAGGATCAGGATCAGGATCAGAATACTTAATTGATCCCCAGGGGTAAATTTGGTTGCATAACAGTTGCTGCCTCAAGAATAGAAATGTAACAGCAAAAAACAGAGAATAAGAAATGACATTAAGAAGATAAAAAGATGAAATATTACATGAAATGTAAATACATGTCTTATACCATGATATATTCATAAAAAATATAAATATGTAAAGACATGTTCCACTATTATTGAAAGGAAATATGGAGATATCGTTACCGTATTAGATCCCTGCTCAGAGTGAAGTGTGTGGTGCATCTTTTTACATGTGTTTCCTGAGTAAATGCAAACAAGAGCCTTAATCTGCAGAGTCTGTCTCTCTGTATAAAACCATCCACCGCTCATCTACAGACACTTAATCAAATCACAGCAGCCAAATTGCTTCCTGACTGATTTAGCCGCTAAGCCAGTGTTTTCTAAAGATGCTTCACATCAGTTTAAACCCACAGGCTGGAAATTTACAGGAAGCTTCTGTTTCCTTTTGGATGTTTTGTCTCTGTGTTTCCAGAGGAACTGTTTTCTAGTTTTTGATTTAAAGTCAGGATGAACATCAAAAACAGAATTTGTTGTTGAACACACAGTGATGGAAAGTGGATGAACTCACAAACTCTACTTGAAGGATCAGTTTGACATTAATGGAAAATACAAATTTTCTTTAATTTCACACAAATCAGGATAAAATACAAGTAAAAGCAAACAATCGTGATGAAAATGGGACACACCAATAAGCTTCAGTCACTGTGCAAATACAGTTTCAGTTTCCTCAGGCCTTAAGAAGAAAAACTCAATGGTCCAAACATGAATTCAAGAGATGAGCTACACAATCAGAAATAAATGGAACTCATTCTCTTTCTCACTGAGAGTTCGATGACTGAATGAATGACACCGTCGTGTCTGTCCGATAAATATAAACAGCAAACCTGTGTCACCTGTGTCCTCAGGTAAAAACCAGCAGGGATCGAACCTCAGTGCTTAATGCACAGACTGAATTAGTTTGATATTATTGACAATCAAAGACAACTCATCAATCGATACCAAGTTTCAATACCTAAGATTAAATGAGTAAATCAGTGAACCAATCAGCATGCAGCATTCTTGGACAAAGATCTAATAATGCTTCTGATTGGCTGATTGTTTACACAAACACATTTGAGTGTCTGAAGAGACAGAGCTTAAAAATAAAACTACAGTAAAACTAAACTGTGTTACTTTTAATGTGTGTTGTAATTTTGTTTTGATAAAACTGGAAATCAAACATTTCTGAACGATATCCAGCCCCAACTGACTCTTCTTCATTTCTCTACTTGACTCTTAAATCTTGTTTGTTTCATCTGAATAAAAACTACAGGTTGTTTATGAGTTGATACTGTTTTATTTGCTCTGATGTGCTGGACTAGTTCTTAGCTGGGAGCAGTGACTTCCTCAGCTAACTCATGCTAACTCACGCTAACATGTCATCACAGATATGAGAGGAAATGAAGTGTTTCACATGATGTCAGATTTTTCTTTTAAAGGATAATGTTTGAGATATTCTGTGTTTTTCTTACTGTAAATAAATCCAATGAAAAGATCGACAACAGCAACACTTTCCTTCTTCTCCACCCTGACTGTGGCGCTCAGCCCCAAACCCGCTGCTTCCTGCTGAAGAAGAGGAAGAGTTTCCTCAGTGAACTGTCAGACAGAAGTGTGTCAGAGGAGTCACAGGGCCGCAGCGTTTCATGACACCAACATTTAACACATGTAAACATGTGGCCATGTGTGCTCAGGATTTTGCTCGCAGACACTTTGTGAACTCGGTTCGTGTCTGTTCCAGGCTGAAGGACTGTGACATCTGGGGTCAGTGTGAGGTGCTGAGAATCCTTCAGCGCTACCGGCCTCAGTCCGAGGACGAGCTCTTCGACATCCTGTCCCTGCTGGATGCATCCCTGGTCAGCCCCCACCCCCCGGTCATGGCTGCCACGCTCAGCCTCTTCCTCAGCCTCTGCTCCGGCCTGCCTGCCGTCACTCTGGCGGCCCTGGAGCGGGTGCGTGGGCCCCTGCTGGCCTCCTGTGGGAGTGTGTCCAGAGAGATGAGGTTCAGCGCTCTCTGCCACATACAGGTCAGTGTGATAAGTTCAAGTTCCACTGACTTCAGGAGAGACACAGGAGATAATAGTTTCACCATCAATAATCACCATCTTCAGATTATTTTCTCGTTGAATTGATTAATACTAAATGTCAGAAATCAGTGAAACAAACCCTCCCAGTTCGTCTGCTGTTCTCAACCAACAGAGCCAAACACAAACACACTAAGTTCATTATCACATGAGGAAATCCTCACAATATATAATATATTAAAAATGTCATAAATCATTAACTGACTGTGGAAGTAGTTGTCATCAAGTGATCATATCCACGTATAAATATTTGTACCTGCCCTTTGTACCTGTCACACACACACACACACATATATATATATACT
The DNA here is from genome assembly GCF_046630095.1 of Trachinotus anak. Classification (NCBI taxonomy): domain Eukaryota; kingdom Metazoa; phylum Chordata; class Actinopteri; order Carangiformes; family Carangidae; genus Trachinotus; species Trachinotus anak. The sequence continues at coordinate 428,283 of NW_027273902.1, forward strand.
TATACAACTGTCTGCACATGACAGTGTAAGTAGGTCACATTCATGGGGCCAGTGGACTAATCTGATGTGTAAACAGGTTAAACTACCACATCCAAATATGAGGTCAGCACTTCATACAATTACAGAGTCGACCTGTTACAATACGGCACACAAACCTTTTGTCTCCGGCTCTTTACTAATTAAATAGAAGCTCAGAGGAAATGACATCACAGGACAACACAGGACTCTCATTCCTGGGACAAAACCCAACATCAGTTAGAAACATGAAGACTGAAGTTTGTATTTACCACGTTGTGACAACATAAAGAAGTTTGATGCCACTGTAAAAAATGCAAACTGAGCACGGCCAGGTAGCTCAGTCACCTCAGTATTACTGTACATGCTGTTACTGTATTGAATGTTATCATTGTTGCTGTGTCTCAGAGTTTATTGTTCTTGGTTGTGTGTGTTGTGGATGAAGTGTGTGTATGAAAAGACCACTGAATAACACATTGACGAGCTGTATTTTTGTCCTTCCCTAGTTGCTGTTGCGTTCCCTCCCCGGCCTGATGGGGGCGCACTACAAGCGTTTCTTCTGTGGCTACGCTGAGCCGGCCTACATCAAGCAAAGGAAGATGCAGGTTTGACTCACTGTTGCAGTTATTGTGACCTCTCGCTCTCTTTTTTTATTCTGTATTCTGTTGTTCTTTCTAATCTTGGAACACGTATGGTGTGATTTCCTGTTTTTGTTAATAAAGTTATATTGTACAACTAAAAGTATAGTTGATATAAATTATGCCATACACTTCCCTCTGTAGCAGATTCTAGGTCACAGCAGGTTCATGTTTTTCTTTTGGGGCATTTTTGCTCCTCTTACACAGGACAGTAGAGAGAGACAGGAAGGGTCAGAGTACCGCTCGTGTCCCAACCCCCCCGTCCACCAGGTCGCCCCAGGTTCATGGGGCTGGATTCTTTTTCTCTGGTGTCATAAAGAGCTCAGGAAGAAACAACTGATCATAAACTTTGTTACTTTTATTAGATATAGATCTACTGCATGTTATCAATAATGATTAACAGGTACAAGCGTCTTATATAACAAGATGTTATAATGTTAAAAGTTCACAGTGTGATACGACCACAGAGACCACAGTTTGAAATAAAATCCCTGTGCTCACGTGCTAACACACGTGTTACCATGGTTACCAAATGATTTGAATAAATGTATAAAAGGCCCCATCCAGTCTAAAGGTAGATGTCCATGTGTTTGTGATTATAAAGCAGGTCTAGGTTCTATATTAATACTGTGAAAGTATCAAAGCCTCAGTCCACAGAGAAATGCACACAGCCTGTATTCAGACACTGAGCCTTAAAACCAGCCGTCAGGACTTCTGGAACTTTGTGATGTCACAACTAAGCCGTCACTGCCCTCAGCCACGCCCCAAGCCCCGCCCACCTGGACCCACCATCCAACCTTGCAGGATTTGGTTTCTCTGAGTGTTTACCTGAAATCTGCTATATTTTTATTGGCTCACTCAAAAAACAGTCAGCCAATCAGAAGAGAGGCTCTCCTCTGATTGGCTGGCTGTTTTGTGATTGGCTGACTGACCTGTTGTTACCAGAGCTCCAGAGAGAAGCCTGAGAGAGGAGATGTAAAACTACACTGAGATGGTTTTTGGTTCTTAAACCACAGATTTATCTTCTGATGGAGATCAACACTTCAGATAAAACACAGGAGAAGTTAAAATCTGGAGCTTTAAGACATAGATAAGATCAGAAACAAACGTTTGGACAAATTTTCTTTATTAAGCTCATGGAGGTGACATCTGGACCACAGTAAAACCTGGAACAGTTTATTAAGAGTTTTACTTTAACCATTTTAAAAAATGATTAATCCCCAAAGATCAACTAAAAGATTGTTTTCTGAAATATATAGGAGTGTGACCACACACCTGGATAGTAAAGTGGAAGAACAGCAGGTGTTCTTCACTCAAGCTTAAAAAGGTTCATGAAGTGTACGACTCATCCTGATCCGTACTAGAGACTCCAGGTCCCAGGATGTCTCTGCCTCTTTTGACCCCCTCTGTTGACCTCCAGCTTTATGTAGGCGCAGCACTGAATCACTGCCCACAGCAGCAGCCTCTCAGTGCTCTAATAACAGCTGAGCTGCTGCTGTTGTGTTGCAGGTGCTGGTGGAGCTGGTGAATGACGAGAACGTAGCGATGTTACTGGACGAGCTGAGAGGATACTGCACCGATGTCAACACTGACACTGCCCATGCTGCAATCTCAGCCATAGGTAAACACACACACACACCCATGCACACTATTATTATTATTATCAGTATAACGCATGAGCATGCAGACACTCCCAAGACAAACATGTCCAGACAGTCGCTCTATTTTTCAGGCCCACACAAACACACTTACACTCATGGCCATGTTTCTATGGCTGCATTACCTGTGCACTACAAACCCTGCATGTCCATTAATTTCCTGTCAAACACCACTTCCCTCTAATGCAAAGGTCAACATTCTCCACAGAGACACAAAGTCTGTTGTTTCAGTGGAGTTGTTCTTTAAACCTCCGTGTTCTCCTGTGTTCTCCTGTGTTCTCCTGTGTTCTCCTGTGTTCTCCTGTGTTCTCCTGCATTCTCTTGTGTTCTCCTGTGTTCTCCTGTGTTCTCCTGTGTTGTTCTGTGTCCTCCTGTGTCGTCCTGTTTCGTCCTGTGTTCTCATGTGTTCTCATGTGTTCTCATGTGTTCTCCTGTGTCGTCCTGTGTTCTTCTGTGTTCTCCTGTGTCCTCCTGTGTCCTCCTGTGTCCTCCTGTGTCGTCCTGTTTCGTCCTGTGTCCTCCTGTGTCCTCCTGTGTCCTCCTGTGTTCTCCTGTGTCGTCCTGTCTGGACCGAGTGCAGGTCGTATTGGGCGGAGCTACAGCGACAAATGTCTAGAGATCCTGACTGGACTCCTGGGGCTCAAACAGGAGCACATCACTTCTGGTAAAACTGACCACACGTATTGCATGAAGGCTCGAGCTGATACTCAATAATGTTGTTACCTTCTATATTATTGATATTCAGTATATTCGATAATATTGAATATTATATATGCAATATTTTTTAGAATAGGACACAGTCTGTCCTGCTGCTCACTGTTTTTCTTACTGTACATTGAACCTGTGACATGTGACAAATAAAACTTTAGTGGCAGCGTCACTTATACCTGAAACCTAACATGTAATCATATTATTATATATTGGGCGCTGCAGTGGTGCAGTCGTTAGCACCGTCGCCTTATAGCAACAGGCAGGCGGGGTCCTCCCACGGTCCCACGGTCCAAACACACACAAGTTAACTGCAGACTCCCACTGGGTGTGAATGGTTGATTGCCCTGTGATAGACCCAATGATCACCCAATCCCAGCCGGGATTGGGTGATCACAGCTGGGATTGGGTGAGAGTGAGTCTATCCTCCGGGATTGGCTCCAGACCCCCACGACCCTAAATGGACAAGCAGTATGGCTGATGAATGAATGACTGAATTAGGCAATAATAATGTGGTAATAATAATAGTAACCACAGGAATAATGAATGATGATTTTATATTATTAAAAAAACTGAAACTAGAAATACAACAATATAAGTTTATTATGGACTGCATTGTATTGAAATTAAAAATATATTTTGAATCACCCAGTCTCCCGATACATTCTCCATAACATCTCTCTCTCTCTCTCTCTCTCTCTCTCTCCCTCCCCCCACCCCCACCCCCACCCCCTCCTCAGCCGTGGTGCAGACAATGCGTGACCTGGTGTGGGTGTGTCCTCAGTGTAGTGACACAGTGTGTGTGGCCGTGGAGGGCTGTGAGGAGACGCTGCAGGACAGCCAGGTCAGACGCACCCTGCAAACTTTCACACACAATACGTCTGTGTGTGACCGGCGCAGAACCTTTGGTTCTCAGCAGCTCACACTCATTAATTATTGTCACTTAGCACCATTACTGATAGGTGTGCTGTTGCACCACAGTTTTTTAGTGGGCATCAGAGGAGGGCTGGGAGCTGAGACTGCTGCCAACTTTTGTCTCAACTGTTTCTCTGATTATGATCCAGACATTCAGGAGGTTTTGACCTGGAGCTGGATTCTCCACAGAGTCTCCTCCTCTCCACAACAACCAGATCAGCTGATCAGAACCAGAAAAACACTGAATCAAGCTGTTTCACATTTAAAGTCAGTGATTGCTCGTCGCTCTTCAGTGACACAGGACGTCTCTGATTGGCTGGAGTGGAGCTGTCTAACATTTCCTCAGCTTGTTTCTCTGACAACTTCAGATCTAAAATCCTTCATCTGGTTCAGACACAGACCTGAAAACCACCAAGGAGGAGAAAGAGGATCTGAAAATGTGACGTAATGTAATGTGGAAAGGTTATACATTATAACTTTAAAGAAAACCAGCAAGAATAACAGCAGTATGAGAAGTACTCAGAAGTACTCAGTACTGCTTTTTATGTCAGTAAAAGATGCAACACCACACTGTCACAAGTACAAGTATGCAGGTAACAATACAAAAGTATTAGCATTGAATATGCTTAAAGTAGCAGAAGTAAAAGTACTCATTATGCAGAATGTGCCATTTCAGAATAATCTCTGGTTTATTTATTACAGGATTATAATTATTGATGGATTCATGTGTGCACCACTTTAATGTTGCAGCTGATAAAAGTGGAGACAATTTACTTTATATACTGCAGGGAAGCTAAAATTACTCCCAGTAATCAGGAGCCTTATCTCATCTTAACCTAAATACTACATCACAATTTATTTGAATTTTTGTGTTATTAATCTGAATATGTAAAGTAACTAGTACCTAAAGTTGTCACATAAATGAGTAGAAATATCTCAAACAGTACCTCAGAATTATACAGTACTTGAGTAAAAGTATTTAGGTACTTCTCTGTGGGACCTGCACCTGTGCTCACGGGGCCTGTTTGCTCTGTATGTTGATTGTGTGCAGGGTTCTCAGTAAATCAGTGTCTTTTTGCTTAATAATTCTCCTGTAATGATGTTTGTCAACCTGCAGGTTCAATAGGACGTATGACTGTGGTAAAAAAGACAGAGGGCTGGTTCCACTTTTTCATGAATGAATAAATGAAATGAAGCTAGAAGTGTGAGCTGTAAACCCTGCCTCTGTTTGCACATGGAAGTACTACTCTGCATGTGGTTCAATGATATGACCAAACCTCGAATGTGTGTTTTTGTAAAATCACAGAGTTATGTTTTCAGTCTGTGTGTATCTCTGAGGTCTGACAAACATGTTGGATCCTTTTCTGTCATAAAACATTAGAGATGTTTGTGGAAGAATTTGAAACCAACGTTGTTTACGTCCATGTTTTCTTGCTATAATATTCTTTCAACGCTGATGAAAATAATAATGTGAGCATCAGCATGACTGTGTGTCACGTCACTCACATCACCACAAAAACCTTTAAACTAGAGCAAAGGTCTGATCAGCCGGAGTAACTCCAGTCCTTCTCCTCGGCCTCCATCAGGGCAGGCAGGCCTTGCTGTGGCTGCTGGGTGTGTATGGGGAGCGAGTCTCCAGCGCCCCCTACACGCTGGAGGTGTTCATCGATGGAGTGAGGAGCGAGGCCTCTCTGGGAGTCAAGATGGAGCTGCTGACGGCCACCATGAGGCTGTTTTTGTGCCGGCCTGCTGAGACACAGGACATGCTTGGAAGACTGCTGCACTACTGCATAGGTAGGTGTGTGTAGGTGTGTGTAAGTGTGTAAGTGTGTAAGAGATGTCATTGTTAACTCTTGTGTTTTCCAGAGGAGGAGACAGACATGTGCGTACGAGACCAGGCACTTCTCTACTACCGCCTGTTGCATTGTGGGATAGAAGAGACACGAAAGGTCCTACAGGGTCGGAGGTCAGACCCGTCCCTGGGTGTTCTCATCGGCCGCCCCACGGAGCCTATCAGCCAATGGGCCGGCAGCTTTAACACTCTGGAGCCTCTCAGGCAGGGCGCCATAGAGGCAGAGTCAGCCAGCAGAGGAAGCCCTGAGCATATGACCTTTGACCCCAAGCCTAACACTGACCTCTCAGACACACTGAACTGCAGCCATGTCCAGATGGTTCATTCAGGTGAGTGAGGACATTAGCAGTGTTCCCTCCTGTGATCTAAGACACTGATGGTATGAATTATTGATAAGCTAAACAGCCAATCAGATTCTGATTTACAGCTAGAGGGAGAATTCTTTTACTTGATTGGCTCATCACTGCACCTCTGTAAAGGACATTGAGTCTTTCTACCATTTTATGAGGGTTTGCAATGTGAACTGCTCCACCGTTGCCATCGTGACAGTACCTGACTCCGCCCCTAACTCCCAGCTAATTAAAAAATGGTCAAAGAAGTGTGGCGTGTGTGGAGCGGAGACTTCAGTGCATGGCATTCTTTAGTGAATTTTGAGGAACAGGGCCCCGGATATGCACTTCTGTCCTCCGTGGGTTTGTTAAGTCATTGAGAGGGAGAAGGTCGAGGTTGATGCCATCTATGCTGCACCAAACGAAAGGAGGGCAAAGAACATAGAGGGACACTTAGTCGACCACACAGGGACATTCTTGAAAATATTGTCAACTAGTCAAGACCAGAATAACCACATGTTTCCCTCCTGAACCTTCAGCTCAGCCACAGGCTCCACTTTGATCTGAGGAAAACAGAGCTCCTACTGTAACCAAAGCCACTGGCTGTAACCTTAGCTTGAGTGGGCGTGGCCTGTGCTGTTGCTATGGCTCTCTCTGGTTGTGGCTAATCGCTTTTGCTATAGCTGTAACTTCCTTGTGACTGTGGTTGTGGAGCCAGACACTGCTGCTATGATTTGAACCTGGTATTTATATTAGATGAGACACAGGTGTGACTGTGCTGCAGGTGTAACAGCACTGAACATAGCAATGGCTTCATCCGTGGGGAAAGAAGGGCCCAAACCAAGGGACTTTATCACTGAACTCCTGCAGGAGGTACTCCCCCGAGAGGACAAACCACCATGGATAGAGCCCACAGGACAGTCGGACAACGAGCCTGACCTCATGAGCCTGATCACGCATGTGATGTACGATGTGTGGAATAAAGTGCAAGAAAGCCCCACCCTATATACTGCTGTACAGCTGGGGAATAGGCTTTGTGTGTGTGTGTGTGTGTGCGTGCGCATGTGCGCATGTGTGCATGTGTGCATGTGTGTGTATGTGTTTGACAATTCAGCTGTGTGTAAGTGAGAGAGAGTGGTGGGTGTTTGTGGCATCACATCTGTTACTACAATTCAATTCAAGTCTACGCTTTCTTGGCACAAACCATAATTTAAAAAATATTAAACCATATTTTTATACTGTCATCAGAGGATTTTATTGCCATTATTATTGTTTTTTTGAACATGTCTGTTATTCATGATGGTTTGGAAACATTTACTGTGTATTTCTCTGCTTAAACAGCTCATAAATACTACCAGGTAAAATTTGACCAGTAACACCACAGATGTTACTTTTTTTCTAATAGGCATTTTAAAAACAGAAAAATGATCTAAATGTGTTTTATTATATTTAGTAGGTCATTATTGAGGATATCATGAAGCCTTGTTTTGATTAGAAAAAGAAAGGTGATACTAAGACTGACAAAGTTTTGGTTTTCAGAGATTAGGGTCCATTTTAATCACAAATGTCTTCTTCTGGCACTCGTCCTAACTCTCAGTCTCCCTCCCACTTCAACCTCATCCTCATTCTCTGTGCTTCTGTTGCATCCTTACCTCCCTCTCTTACTTCCCCTTTCTTCCCTCCCTGCATCCTCCCCTCCTTCCTCTCCTTGTCCTCCCGTGTCCTCTCCAGGCTCAGACAGTGCCGCTCAGTGTACAGACTCCTCTGCTGATGTCCTGGCTTCCAGCGCCACGGCCCCCCTCAGTCTGTCCCTCTCCCCGGCTCTCAGCCCAGAGGAGTTTGAGCGCCTGTGGCTGCGGCGACAGGCTCTGCATGCTGAACAAGGTAATTAAATGGAGAGAGGTTATAGTGTAAACAATCACTGCACATCTCAGAGATACTTTCAAGCTGAAAGCTTCCTCCTCTCAGGCCAGGAGGTGTGTTTGGCAGGAGCAAAGAGGCCTGCTGAGCAATCTGTAGAACAGTCTGAAATCTCCAGTGTGGAATGTATTTAAGTGCATTTACTTGGCAACTGTACACATTTGAGGTACTTGTACTTCACATGAGTATTTTCTGTTAATGCCACTTTATACTTGTACTTGAAAGGGAAATATTGTTCTGTTTACACCAGTGGTTCTCAAACGTTTTCACACCAAGGACCTTTAAATTGACACAAGTTAGACCACGGACCCCCATTTCATAAAACTCCGTCCCAGGGCCCCATCTGATAAGATTTTACTTTTAGATGTTTTATCACAGAAAGTGTAAAAACCCACGACCTAAACAGTCAGACACTCTGTCATTGTTTTACTCCTTGATGAACCCCTGTGGGTCCCTGGACCCCACTTTGAGAACCACTGGTTTAGTTACAAGTTAAGATTTCTGCACACAAAACATATGAATGGCTCATAAAATATGAAACTACTCAATAGTCAACAGTCAACTCAACACATAAATACGTAAGTAATAATGATCCAATATATAACATATAATATATGATAGTATAACATGTCATTTTCTTTTTGAACTACTTTTACTTTTAATCTTTAAATACATTTTCCTGATTATATTTATATACTTTTACCTAATGACGTTTTCAGTGTAGGACTTTTACTGGTATTTTATGTGAGGGTCAGAATACTTCCTCCTCCAGAAATCTTAAAACCTGTGTTAAATATCAGCCAAAGGGGATAAGTGTCAAGTGTGTCTGTTTTGTTTTACTACACCTTAACCTCAATCTGTCAATCTTTGGTGAAAGAGATTCTCATTTTGTTTCATGAGAGACCCCCGAGCACACACAGACTTCCTGCAGGAGAAACAGTCTGCAGGAGCTTTATCATTACACAATTAGATTTTAGTACGAAATCACTTGAATCTTTAAGCTTTTATATTATTACATTGTGTATGTAAAATAGGTGTCACTGTTTTTTCAACATAGGAGTAATGAAAAAAAAAACAAGATTTTCCAGATCAGTTCATGCTTTTACCCATCTCTCTTTGACAGTTTGTAGCTCCTCTAACAACTGTTAATATTGTTCAGTTGATCATTCTGCACAATATTGAG
>NW_027273902.1:442500-473064 GCF_046630095.1 Trachinotus anak
TAGTGACCGCACTGGAGGCTCCGCTTACAAAACCGAGGCGAGTCCTTCACAGCGTCCTGCGGCCTGAGCAGCGCCCGGACCACGCTGAAGCGCTTCTGGTCAGAGCAGGGGCTGAATGGAGGGATGGTTCTCCATCATGCCCCCCCACAGGCCTGGGCTGTGAAGCAAGCTGAACATACCCAGGATAACTTTTCATCGTTTACTGAACCTGACGTTGTCCGCCTCCATGACCTGTTCTGCCAGGCTGGTTTTCCACTGGCTCAGTCAACCCCGGGTTTACCTGTCCAGGTGCGTTCATGTGAAAGAGGCGGAGTTTTGAACCTTAAGCAGCGTCATCAGAACCATGAATATAGTTTTAATATATGAGGAGAAACGCTGATACCTGCAGGTGACTTACATCCTAAAGTGATATAAAGCAAGAAGATGTAAACAATATGATCACATGACTACAATTAAAACAGAAACACTAGAAATAATTTCCAGTTAATTTCCAAGGATACAGGCCTAAAGTAAATCAGGGCAGTAATTATCATTAAGTTTCTTACTGAGTATTTTCACTCTTGTCTGATGATGAACAAACTATGAGGAACGTGACAGAGATATGTCAGACCTGCTGCAGAGAGTAGTCCCTGTCTGACGTCAGTTATTGAAATGTTCATTTCCAATAGTGAAGTATCGATCAGTGTGTGGATCATTGATCTGATCAGAGACATCACAGGTTTAGTTTTTATCTCCAGTTTTGGAAAGACTCCAACAGCAAAACAAACCGACTGATTTTATATAAATATACTGCTCATTATCAAAAAAGTCAAAGTCAAAGTAGCTTTATTGTCAATTTCTTCACATGTTAAGACATACAAAGGAATGGAAAGGACGTTTCCCACTCTCCTGCGGTGAAACATAAAGTGCACACTGCGCAGGCACGACAGATAAGACAAGACAGATAAGACAAGAAAATAAAAATAACTAAATGAGATACGTAAATAACTGGGAGTGGCAGCAGGAGTTTCTGTGCAAGTTGGGTTATTGTAGTGCAAAGGTGATTCAGTAAAGGCAGCAATTTGACATTAATAGTGGATAATAGTAGAAAGTGGATAGCAGCCAGTTTCAGTTCGTGTGGTAAGTGGTCATATAAACAGAATACAGGTAACGGAAGTGCAGGGGACAGAGTCCTGAGTGATTTTCCTTTCGGGGGGGGGGTCAGCTTCCTGTCAGTCTGGGGGGTATGGCTGGGGGGAGTGAGGGGAGAGAGTTTAGCTTCCTGATAGCTTGGTGTATGAGGCTGTTGCTGAGTCTGGTGGTGCGGCAGTGAAGGCTCTTATACCTTCTTCCAGAGGGTAGGAGGCTGAACAGTCTGTGTGCAGGGTGGTTGGTGTCGCCCGCCATCGAGATGGCTTTCCGGGTGAGGCGGGTGGTATAGATGTCTTCCAAGGAAGGGAGTGTGGCACCAATGATCCTGCTAGCTGTGTTCACTATGCGTTGCAGTGACTTCCTGCTGTAATCAGTGCAGCCACCGCCCCACACAGTGATGCAGCTGGACAGGATGCTTTCAGTGGTGCCCCTGTAGAATGTGTTCAGGGTGGGTATGGGAGCTTTCGCTTTCTTCAGCTTGCAGAGGAAGTAGAGGCGCTGCTGGGCTTTCCTCGCCAGTGATGCAGAGTTGGTGGCCCAGGAGAGGTCCTCACTGATGTGCACCCCCAGGAATTTGGCGCTGCCCACTCTCTCCACAGCAGCACCATCGATGGTCAGTGGTGGGTGTTCAGTGTGGCTCTTCCTGAAGTCCACCACAATCTCCTTTGTTTTTCTGACATTCAGCAGGAGGTTGTTGTCCCTGCACCACGTGGTCAGAAGGTTGACCTCCTTCCTGTAGTGGGTCTCGTCGTTCTTGGTGATGAGACCCGCCAGAGTTGTGTCGTCCGCAAACTTCACCATGTGATTGGTGCTGTAGGTTGGTGTGCAGTCGTGAGTCAGCAGGGTGAAGAGCAGGGGACTGAGCACACAGCCTTGTGGGGCCCCTGTGCTGAGTGTGATGCTGTCCGAGGTGTTGTTGCCGACTCGTACTGCTTGTGGCCTCTCGCTGAGGAAGTCCAGGATCCAGTTGCAAAGTGAGGTGTTGAGCCCCAGCTGGTCCAGTTTGCAGATGAGTTGTTATTATTTATTTATTAATTCTCAACTCTCGTGTCCCTGTCAGGATCCTGTAGAAATGATGACTCAGTTTTTCCAGTGATCTGATTGGTCAGTAGTCTGGCTGTTGACAGGTTTTGATCTGATAACCTGCTCCTTAGCTCCAGAGTTAAACCTGAAGTTACCTGGATAACCTCAAATCCTATTTTGTAGCACAGATAAACAAGCCCTAAAACAAACCCTAAAAAATGGTAATGATAGGGCTGAAGAATTAATTAAAATATAATGGAAAGTGCAGTATGGCCAAGTGGAATATCCAAACCATCATTGCATATCATTCAGCCCTAAATACTAGTGTGAAAAATAAAAATTTGATGAGGAGTAAGCAGTAGAAGTTAACCAGCAGCAGCTTTCTGAACAAGCTGAAGTGCTAACGTGACCGACGAGGGCCAACCTTCAGGGAGCCTGAGGGAAACGAGGCAGATTCAAAAAACATGAAAATATACAAGAAATACAACAACTAATGAATTAACTGCAAATACGCTGCAAATACAGAAATGATGCAAAAACACAAACCTCCAAAACTAACCCAACACAAAAAATGCAAAAAGTTGTTCCACCCTGCGCGCGCCCCCCCCCCCCCCCCCCCCCCCCCCCCCCCCCCCACCCAGAAGGCCTGGAGCACTTCTGTTGTGTTGTTTGAGTATATCCTTTTTAATGTTGCATTTGTCCTGGGGGTTTGTGTGTTTTTGGTTTTGGATCATTTCTGTATTTGCAACATGTTTGCTGTTAATTTATTATTTGCAGCACATTTATGTTGTATTTGTTGTATATTTTCATACGTTTGTGAATTTGCAGCTTGTTTCTTCTAATGGAAGTGTTTTGGGCCATCGCAGTGCGTTTGGATCAGCAGAACTTCAGGAAATGATAAACACATGAGTCATTTACTACAAGTCTCAACCAGATAAAAGCATTTTTCAATTCTTCAGAGTCTGATTCATGGTCTGACTATTGATTTTGATGAAGTTACGACATCCAGCAGATACATAGTAGAAGATGATATTGAGGAGCTTGGTGGCTCCGAATGTCACAGGGCAATATTCAACAGAGCAACAGTCGAGTGTCCTTTACTAAACGTTCCTTTCATCATTATTTGACTCACATGCTGAGGATGAGTTTGTAAACGTGCGTATTAGATTCAGCTTGTTCAGTTTGGTCCCTCAACACACACAGTCTGTTCTGTCACTGTCTGAGCCCTCTGAAACATTCAGCAACTGAATTATTTACCAATGTGTTGACTAAGTTACACACCAGTATAATGGATGAGGTGTGTGTGTGTGTGTGTGTGTCTTGGTATCTTATAGGAAATGCGACGACATTCAAGAAAGAAGAGTATTTTGGCAGTTCTGCTTCTCGTCGCGGGATTGTACTTCATTAGCCATTCAGACTTCCTCATTGCTGTAAGTACACACACACACACCCCACCCCCAAACACGTAAAACATCCATGGTTGAGCATTGATGGCAAAGTTACCCTTCACACACACTCTGACAATAACATGTGTTTTCTTTTGCAGGGCCTGACAAGGTCACATGAACAGAGTCCAAAAGACTTATCCTGGCAGGCAGAGAGGTTGGTCAGTAAGGAGTCCTGGCTGGAACAGGGGATGTACCTGCCTCTCAATGTGTCCTATCAGCTGCTTGCTGGAGCACCGTCTACTCAACAGAGTGAGTGAAACACTTTTTGTGCCACATTAAGATGGATTAATGTGAAAGTTAGTTATTTCTGAGCTGTTGTCTTGTCACAGGAAACCACGGAAAACACTGAACACAAAAAGGGGTAATTTTGGAGTCATGGTAACAGTTGCTAGTGTTCCAGTGGTTACACAGGAGGATGTGGAATATAATGTTTGTGCACCACCTTTGCATATTTGTACATGTGAGCAGCGTAGCAGTGTAGTGTACGTGCACTTTAGTCTGTCGGGACCTAAATGCCACAACTGCTCAAGACCTAAGTTCCTCTGAGCTTCAGCTACAGTAGACCATGAGCCAGGAAGAAGAACAACACTAAGGCTGGAAAATTCTACATCTACATTATCACTGTGTCATTGACACCATAGAAGAAGATTACCATAGAAGTGATTTTTAGTAATTTTTCTGGCAGGCTCCATCCACACTGACATGTTTTATTTTTAAACTCTTCTCTTCTTCACTGTTTCCTCCTCCGTCCACTCTCCTCCAGAGTCTTCAGCCTCTAAAACAGAGACTTTCAGAAAACGCTGCTGGACCCGTTTTAGTCTAAACCTCCAGGTTGTGTTGTAGTCTGGACGGACACAAACAGAGACCTTTAGACGCCCACGGTGGCTCCTGATTGGCTCTTATCAGCCTGGACTTCCAGTGGTGAAACAACATGGAGAATGAATGAAAGTGTTACTGACCTTGTTGACTTTGCAGCAGCTGTTGTTCAGCTCAGTTCTGTGTTTAAACTCTACAACTGTCTTTGCTGTTCCTGCTTCAGGGGATTTTCTGGAACCAACTGAGAGTAGACAATCTGCTTCCTGTTGACACTGATTCATGATTACCCACTGTGAGCAAATAGTCATGTATGTAAGTTTGCAGAGATCGATTCTGATATGGAACTAAAGTGGTCGTCTGGATGGAGGTTGTTCAGCGTGGACATAGCCTCAGTTCAGAAGAATAATCCTCAAACTTGTTCAGACAGGAAGGAGAAAGGTGAAGATGAGCAGAGAGCAGCAAGATGGAGGAGAGATTCTTTCAGCTGAGGTGAGACAGACAGCACAAAATCATCAGAGTGTGTGTGAGAGAGAGATGAGGACATTTTGGCTGGTCCTCACCAGGGACAGTTTGACAGTGAAGACTTGGTTTTAGGGTTAGAATAAGGTTTAGGTTGTTGTTAAGGTACAACTACATTTATCCTTGCTCTTAATCTTTCCGGGAGACTTTCCTTTAGATGTGCCCCCCTGCGTGTCATTCCACTTCAGGGAATCTCAAGGCTGACTCACTAACTTGACTGTCAGCCTGTGGACAAGTGAAATCATTTTTAATCTTTTTTTGTTCAGAAGCAGCACCCGTTGCACTTTCACCTATTGATGTTTCTGCTGTCGAGCTTCTGAGCAGGAAATGACTATAAACCCTTCACACGCCAACTTTTCCTCAGACCGCTGCTTTGCTGGTGATGTTTTTCACTAGTTTCTAGCTTGCGTGTTGCTAGCGCGTAGTGAGACACTTAACCTTTTGCTCAGTTTTTTTGTCTTTAGTAAGACAGATTAAAGGACTTAGGAATTTGATCCTGGAGAGATCTTAAATTGGTGGCTGTTTGTTAGATTAGTGGAACTGGATCAGCAGGGATGGCAGTTTGAGCACGGAGCGTTCCATTCAGATGACAGCACCTGTCGGGCCAGTGAGACTGGTAACTGTAGTTCAGCCTCAGGCCACATTCAGACTGACATGAGCTCTGTGTGTGAAAAATGCAGCCGTTAAGCTTCAGCAAAAAACTTCATCTGGCAAAAAGTTGGACTTGACTCAAGTCCTGCTGCAGCGTGATGTAATCTAGGGAGGTGCTGCATTTGCCAATCAAATACATGCAAGTGCACCTTCCTGTAACATGAATACCTTTTTGTATTTTTTACTTTGCTTTATTCAAATCTTTTGTCTGGTTCTCACCAGTACCTGAAGCAACACTCCCCCACCAACACAGGCCCGGGGTTGTTTCAACTGATTGTGTTCCGTCTAAGCAGATAAGATGTAAATGAAGACAATGGTCAAGTATTTGAATATCTGCTCTTTGAGGGAGCCATTTAAGGCCACTTTGAAGTTATATTAGGTCAGAGTAAGAAAAGCCCAGCAGACGTTTAGGCCCATCAGGCTGCTGTATACACCAGTTAACATTTTTGGCACATTGCACTGTGTAATAATAATATGTATGTTGTTTATTAATCCGCGATGATGTGAAGATGATGAAGAAAACTCCGCTGACACCGTCTTACTTGTATATAAAGAGGTTTATTACAAAGAAGTCCAGCATCAAATCAAGCACCCTGGGTTGCCTGAGAGAGGAGTCGAGCCAATATGATTCTCCTCTGAGTAACTGCTCTAACTACCCGTCTATAGAGGTTGGTTGTCTTCATGAACCTAAGACAACGTATATGGTCCATACCATAAAAGGCCTCATTTTCAGAGAGACAGTCATCTCCCAAAGCACCTGGACCTAAGACCAAAGAAGGCCACATTTTCCTAAACAGAGAAGCACCCACCTCCCAGTGCATCCTCTGACCTGGGGTCCCCATCTAAACATACCAAACCCATGAAGTTACATATCCTATAGAACTTCAGATACTACATGTACTTATATATTGATGACAGATGCTTTTGTCTCAAAGACTGTAAAAAGCCATTCAGCCTTTATAGGGACATCAGCTGGATGTCACAAATTTTAAGTGCATCCTTCCCAAACAAACAACTAAGAGCACAATTAGTGCTGGAGAAGAAATGCTTAGAGCTGTTATTTTAACACTTTATAAATGGTACAGTTGAAAAAGAAAAACCTCACTGTGTCTGTCCTGACATGTTTCAGGGTTTCTATCTGTTGGGTTATCGTCAGTAAAGAGGAAGAAGGGCAGCTATCTAATCCCCACCTTGCAGTCCCTCTTCTCCCAGTCGTCGCCTGAAGAACGCTCCTCCATGGTGGTGGTTGTGCTGCTGGCAGACTTCGATGTCAGCTGGAGAGTTGCTACAGCGAGGGAGATCAAAACTAAATTTGCCCCAGAGCTGGAACAAGGCCAGCTGGTGGTCCTCCATGTTCCTCAGGACTGGTACCCTCCTCTTTCAGGTGCAGTGCACGTGCGATCCTACTTGTGTCCAAATTCACTCGCAGCCATGTCTCGACTGTTTGACGCGGTGATACTGATGACGTCTCTGATTCTCCTGTAGGTCTAAAAAGGAACTATAATGACGCTCCAGAAAGGGTATCGTTCCGCTCCAAGCAGAACTTGGATTACTCTTTCCTGATCCACTACAGTGCCGGCCTTGGCCAGTACTACCTCCAGCTGGAGGACGACGTCTCCTCTGCCAAAAACTTCCTTACCACCATCAAGAGGCACGTTGAGGAGCAGGAGGCGAAGAAAACCACTTGGGCAATGTTGGAGTTTTCAGCCCTTGGCTACATCGGAAAACTCTACAGGTCAGCCCAGCTTCCTCTCCTGGTCCGCTTCCTCTTCCTCTTCTACCAGGAAATGCCCTGCGACTGGTTGATGACTCACTTTCGAGAGTTGCTGACTCAGAAAGAGCCGATCCTCTTTAAACCATCACTGTTCCAGCACATGGGCACCTTCTCCTCGTTCCAAGGAACATACAACAAGCTCAAAGACAAGGACTTTGAGGAGGGGTTCTACACCAATCCTGCAGCTGAAGTTTACTCTGATATGTCCACCTACCAGAAACACTTCCCCAAACTGGCATGGGATGCTGGGGAGGGATTCTTCTGGGGACGCTCCCCAGAAAAAGGAAATTACCTGACTGTGGTGTTCACCGAGCCCACGGTGGTGACAGGGATACTTATCGAAACAGGGTCAGGGGGTAAAGACCTCCTGGAGTCAGCTCAGGTGGAGACAGGCCACGATGTCATTTCCATCAAAGAAGAGGAGAAGAGCTGTAAAGAGTTCCAGTCAGTGGGGGTGTTAGAGAACGGGAGGTTTGAGATGCAGGAGATGGACACAAAGTACAGCTCTGCCTCCTCCTGTCTCAGGATACAGGTCACAGGTGGGCAGAAGGACTGGGTGATCATTAAGAAAATCAGGATCACAACAAAGAGGAGTACACCCCCACACCAAGCAGAGGTGTGAATTCCCGCCAGATGAATAATTTTTGTCCTTGTATGCAGACTGATCATGTGAATTTGTGCCTTGTTACACAGTTTTATTCAGCACTGAAATGTTTCAATTAAACTGTAAAGCTACCGACAGTGTGAAGGGAACATCTGCCCGAGCTCTGTGATCTGTCTTCAACCAAGTGAGGAGATTTGCAATTGTAAACGTCCTTATCTGCAATAAAAAAACCAGGAGCTCCACGTGTACGTAGGTTTTTATGCTTTAAGCAATTACATCACACGCACACAGGAGGTGGGTATTTGTATTGTCTGAATGCTGAAGTGTGGAGGACGCAGTAACTGACTGAATTGATGTGGTTTTATAAAAGTGAGTCAGAGGCAGAGACGTTCCGTGTTGCAGGCGAGCTGTGGTTTGTTTGTCACGGCTGACACGGTCTGACTGTAACACACAGTGTCCTCAATCAGAACACACAGAGATCACCCAGAGCTTGAGAGGAGACGTAAACAAACCACTGACTGACAAACATGTGCTAACGGTCAACCCCTGTTTCCACAGAGGAGAGAACAATAGTTTATTCTTCTGGTCAGTTCGCACAACAATAAGACAACTGATGAAATGGTAACCACAACAGAGACAGGGGAGGGACTGGGTGTAGATAGGCAGTGTGTCAAAGTGGTTTTTAGTCTGGGGGGGGGGGGGACTTCTGTCAGTGATCATGGGTCATACATGTAACAGAAAAAGTTGAAAATTCAGCTTTGATTCAACATTTCTGCAGCACTGATGATGTATATGCTGTTTGTAGTATTTCAACACTGAAATACTAACATCTGATCAATATTGTCTCTGGTGCCAACTGCCAACGTTCCTGCCTAAATATTTCAAATTAAAAGAGGACTGGGGAACAACCATTTAAGGGGGGGGGGACCCTGTGACGTATTCAACTGTTTCAGTTTGAGATGAAAAATAGAACTGAATCATTTGTATGTCATGAGTAAAATCACTGAAAGGTGCTTTTGGAGGGAAACAGTAAAGAGGGGGGGGAGTCGAGCCCTCCCCTAGAGAAAACCCTGTATTCAACTCTTCCAAATGAACATTTGGAGAAGGAGGTACGTCTTAATCTGAACTCAGGAAAACAGCAGGTCAACAAATTAGCAAAGTAGAATTTTCAAGTTCTGTGTCACTGTGCTGTGACCCAACATACGTCTGGGTCCTCGGCCCAAGACTGGCCCACATCTGGGCAGAGTCTGGCTGGTATCCTCCAGTGTTGTCTGACAGCCACAAGATTTTCTGTGTGTGCGGCAGAATTGGTCCAGATGTGGAAGGACCATTGCAACAATGTTAGAATCAGGCTGTATAAGGACCAGAATCTAGTCATTATCTCATTATCTTGTTGCTCTTATAGTTTGCTTAATGTTGTCAATGGTTGTTGGCATAGCATTAGCATATATCAGTTAAACCACAATTAAGTAATGTAAGGTTTAGCATTGTCCCTTTTATGCCTTGTTAGCTGTAGCTACTGTTAAATATTTTCACTTTATATATTTGATCTGTAAGTATAATTTGATAAATATTCCAATTCACATTTAATCATATTGTTAGTTAATATTATGTAAATTTAAATTGATCATGATGTCATTTACTTTCTGGAAGAGTTTCTTTTTTCCAAATTTAATTAAAAGCTTTGTTTTTATTTACATGTTAAGAACCAAATTGTGTCACATAAAGGAAAAAAAGGTCTAGTTTCTGTTTCACTAATTCACTGGTTCATTGTCAGTAACATAATGAGCACTGTCAGGTTGTCTCAGTGTCAGGCATCAATAGATTCAGTAACTCTGATTGATTGAATCATAATTTCTTATCTGTATTAAACATTTTTTAAAAAGCTTTTTTCCCCTCTAATGACCTTATATTCACTTTTCATGATTTAGTTAAATAGGTCACAACCGGTTCTGTTAAAATGCATTTATTTTTGTTGGTATTATTTCCATCCACTACAGAATTGAATGAGTTCACTGGTCTTCCTGTGCATTTCTGTGTGTCTGCATGGAGGATGATGGGGCTGTTTTCTCTGACACACTGCTCACTGGTCTTCCCTTGCTGGTTTCATGGCTGCTCTTGGTTCCCTCCCCAGCAGCAGGGCTCAAGGCTGGTTTCTCTGCAGCTGCAGAGCATTGGCTCAACAGACCGTCTTTCCCAGTAACCTGAGTAGCTTGTTTGTCTTCAGCAGACTGAGCGACAGATCCAACCACAGCTGCCTGCAAGTCCTGGTTCTGGCTGGCAGATCTCTCACCTCCAGTGATGGGGCGGCTCTGAGATGGGGGGCGGGCCTCGGCTGTGGATGAGGCAGCACAGTCCTGCTGTACGTCCCCACAGGTCTGAGAGAAGTGAGAACAGAGATGGAGCAAGATGATCGAGTATACTAGTTTAATCACTAATTTATTTTAACCAAATGTCCGTTTAAAAGTGACAAATACATCAGTGAGACTGATGTAGACCTTAAGTAAATTCTCTGTTCTCCATCTTTGTTGTCAGGATTGTAGCATTAGTTGAATCTATAACATAATAACCCAGTAACTTGAAAAGAAGGCAGAAGCACAGCAGAAAGGCAGATATGCAGTTTCATGCACAGTGATCACAGAGAGCTTTTATTGTAAGTCAACTCCTGAGGCAACACAGAGAACTTAGCTAATGTATCCACCCCAACCTCAGATCAAATGTGAGAGTGGTCCCTCTCATCCACAGAACGAAGCTCCACATTATGGCGGACTGGGTTTCAGCTGACCCCACCTCTGAGAGGCCCCCCCCCTACAGGCACCACAAATCCAGCCTGGAAACCTCTTTGTTCAGGAAGGTATTGTCCTGTGTGTGTGTCATGAATTCCTTGACATCTCCACACCTCCCTTCCCCACAGCCACTCTGCAGGATGACATCTGTTCGATTTCTCTTTTTTGAGATTGTAAAAAAATTCAAATTACAATTAATGAGATGTGTAATACAAATACAATATTTTCCATTTAATATTAGTTGTTGATGTAAGTTAAGAGCAGTTTGTTTTATCTCTGCTCGCAGTCGATCAGTTGTATTGTTGGGAAACACGCTGTATTTGGCCTGAAGCCAGTCTTTGCTCTGTGGGGGTTGATTACTTCAAAGGTCACACCTGTCAAGCTTTACCTGGAAACTGAAAGAGCTTGAAAAGAAAATGTAGGTCTGCCTGAACATTAACAGCACAGTTAACTACTGACTGTCAGAAACAGTCACTGTGTGAAAACAGCAGTGTTGGGGAGTAGTAAACTACATGTAGTTAAACTACTAGTTTAACTACGTGTTGCAGTAACTTGCTGGTAGTTCAGCTACATTCACATGTTCATAGAGATTAAAGCATTTAAATTACTTTTTTATGTGTAGTTAACTACTAAAACTACAAACAATCTTGGGTCATTAACAGAGGGGAAAGAGTTTTTATTTTTATTTTGCCATTGCTCCTCGAGTGTAATTGACCCTCTCTGACCAGCCCCACCCACTGTGGGGGCAGCCCGGGCAATGCAGTGGTCAGGCAGTCACCTCCGTACACTTGATCTTTGTGTAGCACATGTGCAAAAGCCATGGATGGGCACAGCAACAACATCATCGTGGATAAACCTCCTGAATCTCAGCCTTTCATTTCTTTGGTAAATGTATGTCCTGTGAACAATAAGGCATTTTTTGCAATAAACTGGCATGTGAATTTTTTGTATTATGTTTAGCAATATTTTCATATCACATGTACATTGTCAATTTGTGGTTCGAACAGCTTTTTCTAAGTAGCTTTGGTTAACCAAACTAGACTTCTCCCTGCAAGAGCTTTGCTGTGTGATGTAGTGTGATGTAATTGGTAGCTTGCAAAGCTGTGCTTTCAGAGTAGCTTCCCCAACACTGGAAAACACTATGGGCTTGAAAAAAAAAGTTGAGTTCATGGAGAAGCTTTCTGTATATCCTCAAGAAAATACTGGATATGAATCATGTATATACGTGTGTGACTGCAAACAGACTGTGGGCCTAACCTGGTTCCCAACATCCTGCAGCCTCTCTGAGTTTTTGCTGCAGCTGTGTGGCTGAGATTTTCCAGCGTGCTGTGGGTCAAAGCCCCAGGACTTCAGCCTGTTGAGGCCCTCCACTGAGCGGCCCGTTGGGTTGATGCGGTGGACGGGTATACGGGCCGGTAGATCCCAGGTCCCCTTAAAGTCTGGCCATGCACTGCCACTCTGTAACATCACACCCAACACACACACACACACGAGGGTTTGAACTTGTAGGTTTAAAGGACAGAAAGGCCATTTTTAATAAAGAGAGAAAAGAAGAAGTTTGACATGCTCTCACCTTAACCACTCCTGGGAGCAGATGTCCTCTATCATTGGCAATGAAGGTGGTGTGACCCACCTGTGCAGTGGGTCTCTGAACACACATACACACAGGGAGTTTAATTCATGTCACTCATCAAATTTTCAGATGACAAATGCTATTATGGAAGCCTATAGGGGCCTATATTTATATGACAGTGTAAAAACTTGAAAATTAAATAGGAAGTATTATAATTTTCCACATAAATTTTGATTTAGTTGAGTAAAAATGAAAATGCAATAATCCAATTTGCATTTTAAATTACACATACTCCTATAGGCGTTTCATGGCCATATTAAAATAGGAAAAAGAAAAGTTGTTTGACAGAAGTCATATCCAGCTGCACAGTGCACACAATATATTTTAAATTTGAAAATTAAAAAGCATTATAAATAATGTAACCTGATTTTCTCTTTATGCAAACAATATTCAAATCACAATTAAAATTTTCTAACAATTTGGAAATGAAAACGGTATTTTACTTTTTCTTTTCAAAGACTTAACCTGCTGTAAACTGGATATATTCAAATGTAATAAGTGACATCTACCCGCACTCTAATGCATTTACACTTTCATGTCTGGAAAAACCAGTTTCACCTCTTTGAAGCGCTTAGTCTCACACCAGTTCTGCAGCCTCTGCGACCTGAAGGCGCTGTCATACTGAAGATGGAAAATGTAAACGAGGTTATAACAGAATATATGAGCAAAACGAAGCAGCAAAAATATTGAATGGTCCCCATGTTTATCACCCAGGACGCAGACATTTATCTTACCTGATTTGCTGAGTAACTGGAAGACATTTCTGCATCTTTCTACAGCCTTGTCTGTTTTTGTTGACTCGTTGCATAGCAACACAATTAAACTGAACACAATTAAACCTGGACAGAAACGGCAACACAGGGTAACGACTCATGGGGAAAAGAACACACCGCACACTGGGAATAACTTTTACTTTGAAGGTTTGTAACCGGAAGTGTAGTGGTAGGTTAATTTGATGAGGACCAACTTTGCTGATGAAAGCATATCGTGCTCAGATATTGTGTTGTCTTTACATATAACAGATTTATTTACACGATGCTTCCGTTTACATGTGATTTACCTCTATGAGTTTCCTCAACGAGCCTCTTTTCTAGGAACGTAGACACAAAGACATTTATTTTGAAATCATAGACCGGAAAATCAACTATTTTTCTTCCGGTAACTAACGTTCCTTGCAACCATGGATGTTAGGGTTGCCAGGTCCGCGGCTTTCCCGCGGAATTAAGCTACTTTTGAAGAGGTGCCACCGGTTGAATTTTTCCTCCGCTGGTTGGATAGACCTATTTTGCATGTAAACTACATTAATAATACCTATAATTAAAAATTAAATATCTGAATTGAATAATTTATCCATACCCAAATCCTACCAAACTGACTCAAGATCAGGAGGTTACACACACTAATTACAGCTTGGGAAACCTGCTTTAATGCAGGCAAACTAAACATTTGTGGTGTTATTTTGTAAGTGTGTATTTATTACGATACAACTGGCGATGACAGCAAAGCCGCTCGACTTTAAAAACTGCCTGTGCTTTCACGAAGGCATATCTTTGGTTCTGGTCCTGGGCTGGATTCGTCACACAGATCTGGCAACCCTGATGGATGTATGCTAGCAACAAGCGGAGGCAGTGAAGACATGCGCAGATGTCGCCCATGCCTCCATCTTCTGTCTGCTTCCTAAGTACCACAACTGCACAGAGTTAAAACTCTCCGGCTGACTGTCTTATCGCCAACTAGCCGTCCTCTTGTCGAGTTTCGTAGCCCGTCTTTCTTTGTACTCGACGGTTGACGGTCCCGCTGAGGCTCCGTGGGCCATGGAGGGTCCGTCCCGTCGTTCGTCTGTCGCCCGTGAAGGAGCGCTGTGGCCGGCGGGCAGGAGAGACTCCGGCGGGGAAGCAGAGTCTGATCCTGCCCGGGACATGAAAACACACTTCCGCGTCTGTCGCTTCATCCTGGAGACAGGTAACTCTCAGGACTCATGGTGAACCCAAGGAGCTCGTATCTACTTGGAAAAGAGGAATAAAGATTGAAAGTTATCCATGATGAAAAAAAAAAATAAATCGAGTTCCAATTACAAAGTGCAGTGTTTTACTTTTGACTTATGACAAAACCGTGATTAACTATCTCATACTGTCAACGTAGTGAGTTAAACCTCGTTATATCAACTCTGACTTCACAGGTCAAATTGATTTAGTATCTTATAATCTCCACTTATTAAGTGTACTTGTCTTTTTTTTTTCTTTTTTTTAATCATGCCCTAATTTTCAAACCTTTTTTTCAGTGGAAATGGGCTAGAAATGTAGAAACACTAGTCATCTGGTCAGTTTGATGAGTGCTCGTTTAGTTCTATTGTTATTGATTATTGTCTATTTCACCACACATCTGGTCCACCAAGCAGGGGTGCTGACAGGGATTTTGGGCCCTTGAAAAGAACATCTCACTGGACACCACCACCACCACCACCGGCCAACCCTGACAATATAACCCAGCACAGACACACACAGCAGGCACTGTTGGATTTAGGACTGAAACCCTCCATAACAAAATGTGCTCAAGGCCGTTTCTTACAGTGTAAATGTAATTTTAATGGTAAAATTCTTGACTGGAAAATTCTCTTAACATTAATTAATAACTTGAAAATAAATGTAACGTAAATATACATTAACCCCTTCAATTAAAATAAATGAACATTAGCAACTATAGAATGATGTAACATCAGAATAAAATCAGCAGCAGCCGTAAATAAAAGCTTCAAACCAAAACAAATAGATCTGCTGGATATGAAAATGTGTGAATGAATGTATCAAAGATGACGAGAACCCAAACTGGATTTTGATCACTGCTCCCTCCTCCCTCAGGGGTGAAGCTGGGTATGCGCTCGGTGCCCGTGGCCACAGCCTGTGTGTTATATCACCGTTTCTTTGAACGCGTCTGCATGCGTGCGTATGAGCCCTACCTGGTGGCCATGAGCTGTGTGTACCTGGCCGGCAAAGTGGAGGAGCAGCACATCAGGACCCGTGACATCATCAACGTAAGCCACAGGTAATATGCTTCATTTAGTACCTTTGACATGACCCAGCTCTTGACCACATCCAGAGTGATAAATCATTTCACTGACAGAACAAAAAGTCTGCAACAATTTCCATAATTAATGAAGTGTTTGAATCGTTTCTTGAGCAGTAAAGTCAGATAGAGTCCAGCTCCAGAGTTTCCACTGTTCTCGGTTTCATTTTATTATAAATTGAGCATCTTGGGGGTTTGGACCTTCGGGTTTGACTAATTTTTCTGACGTATCAGCCTTTTCTCAATCAGTAAAATAATTGAGAAAAGATTAACTGATAATTGAAAAAATAAACTTTTCACCTTTTAGTACAGCTGGACAGCTTTTGCTAGTGTTTGATACATAACAACAGATCTGTCATCCAACGTGTCCACAGTGGTTTTAGTTGGTAATAAGTTGAAATATGAACAGAGTATTTTACTGCAGGATTTATTTTTTTTTGCTCATCACTGTTTGTTTGCCGTGTTACTCGGAGCGGTCACCTCAAATGCTCTCTGCCCCCTCTCCCCTCCCGCTCCCCGTCTCTCCTTCCGTTCCTCCCTCGCAGGTATTTCAACAGTGGCAGCGCTCCTCTAGAATGTGACAAGGAGTTCTGGGACCTGAGGGACAGCGTGGTGCAGTGTGAGCTCCTCATCCTCCGACAGCTCAACTTCCACGTCTCCTTTGAACACCCTCACAAGGTAAGGTGTGTTTGTGCACATGTGCGTATCCCTGTCCCCCGTGTTTAGTGTTGAGCCTCCTTGTCTGCCTCTGTTACTGTCTGGTGTTGTCATGGTTGTCCCAGTGTGTTTGTGTACAGCCGCTGTACAATCTCTGATTGAAGAGGTGTTTTCAGATATTAGCTGAAAATGCTGTATCACGTCTCCTGGCTGATCTGATCTCTAAGCTTTTCTCTTTTTTTTTTCTCCAATATATTTATTATCATTTTCTTATCACGTCCCGTACACATTGCAACATGCAGTAAAATACACTCACACTCACCTTGTGCTAATATCAGATAGAATACAAATAAAACACAAATATTTCAGCTGAGACCTACATCTCCATCTTCTATGATCTTCATGTTTTGTTCCTCCACAATAAAACTCAGGGTGTTTTCTCACCGACAGCTCGTTTGCTCTGGTCTGATTCAGTTGATGAGTTTGTGAACTTGGATCATTTTCCTCTTGGTTCAGTTTGTTTCACGCAGAGAAAAATTCAGTGAATCAAAAAACATCACTACAAACCACATGAGGACGTTCTCTGCTCTGATTGGTCAGACTGTCTGGAGGGAGCAGGACTAAACACAGGAAGAAGGTCCTGCTCTCTGGACTGTGACGTCCTGTGAAACATGGATCAGCTCTAACATGGATCTGAACAGTTTACCTGCAGACTGTCCAACACCTGGACACTGGTTCACTTCAGGACGTCGTCATGATGCTGCACAGACTCGGACTCTGATTGGACGCTCTGCTGTGAGACGTTTGAGAAGATGGAGCTGATGTTGAGGATGTACGATGACATGCTAACATCACGTGTGACCGTCCAGATCAAACCAGTGAGTTCACCTGCTGATGGGGTCGGATCCAGTCCAGAACCCTTTAACACCAGAAACAAAACGTTTGGGACCAGAGCCAGACCTCCTCCTCAAAAGGGTCTCGGTGTGATTATTTTGGTCCACACCTGAGTGAGATCACTGTTTTCACACCTGGTCAAACGAATCACACCAAGGAGGGAAATGAACCAGGGTTTGGTTTAACTGGACTGAAAGGTGCAGGTGTGAAAGCAGCCTGAGTCTCTACAGACCAACACAGTCCACAAGCTCCTTCATCCACATTCTCAATGACGGAGCATCAGTACTCTTCCAACACAGAGCAGTGGCCCAGTCAAAGTCTAGAAGATTAATTTTTATATATATATATTTTCTCGGCATTTGTGCCATTATTTAATAGGACAGTAGAGAGTGATAGGAAAGAGGCAGAGAGGGGGAATGTCCTGCAGGAAAGAGTCGGGCCGGCGACTTGCCTGCTCAGAGCATTTGTGCTCTCATGGTATGAATCCTAACCTCTCAGGTATCAGTCGCCCCCAAGAGTTTGAGTCTTAAGGATGTTACAAGATGTTTGTCAGAGATGTTCAAAGCCAGCCTCCCTTTAAACTCTGTGTTTTTAACGTTTGTATAAAACATTTCAAACGTCTCTGACGAACATCCTGTGACATAGACAGTGAAGTGAAGCAACTTTCTCTTCCAAACATTTAGCACAAACATCTGGAACATGAGAAGACAGATGACGAAGCTTGACAGGAGTCATGTACATTCTCATTAACCATTTATATTGAAGTAATTTAAATCTTGTATTTATTGTCTATTTTTGCATTTTTGTCTTCTTCTATTGTTGATGAGAGCTAGAGAGATAGATACTTTATTGATCCCTAGAGGAAATTCAGATATGATATTTAGACACGTGCCCCCCCCCCCCCCCCCCCCCTCTTAATTTACAGGTGTTATTTCCTGCTTTGATAGAGGTGATGTATATGACATGACATGAAGCTTTTTAACTGTAAATATTTAAAGTAGTGTTTTTAAGGATCTGATATCTGCGACATATTTGTACTTTTTCAGAGGAGAGTAAAACTACATAAAGACCTGTCATTTTTTGAATACCTGGAATATTCTATAACCTAAATCCTGCTTTTGTCATTTCTTTATTTTACTTCACCCTTGAATTCACTGATCAGAGACTGTAAGTCTCTAACTGACAGAAAAGTCCATCAGAATGACTTTTCCTCACCTGTGATTGGCTGATCACTCTTGTGCTCATCATTAACTTCATGTCTAAACCAAAACAAAGAACCTGAATCACTGTTTGACTCAGATACAGAATTAATAATGTGCAGGTTTCTCTCTGTCTCTCTGTCCTCAGTATTTACTCCACTACCTGTTGTCTGTGAAGTCGCTGGTGAACCGCCACGCCTGGTCTCGAACCCCCGTTGCTGAGACCTCCTGGGCGTTGCTTAGAGACTGTTACCATGGAGCCATGTGCATCCGCCACAAACCTCAACACATTGCCATTGCGACGCTGTATCTGGCTTTGAACAGCTACGGAGTGAAGCTTCCTGTCGGGGAGAGACAGTGGTGGCAGGTGTGTGTTTGTGGTCATGATGACAGAGATTAAAATATAAAACTTTATATAAAATTATAATATTAACAAATAGACCCAGGCTAACATTAGCATTTAGCTTGAATCATGTCTGTGGCCCCTGAGTAAAGACTGAAAGCAGTTGAAGTGTTTGAGGTTATCAGCCTTTAAAGAAATGACAGGTGAGTTGTTCAGTTTGTTTATTTAGGTCCTTTTAAAATATAAACAAAGATAAACAGGTACAGCTGGACAGATCACTGAAATATGAATACAAAATGAAATATTTACCATAATGATATGAAAACTATTATAGAAAATATTTTTGTAATATTGAAAGAGTCGATGCAGTTTAACATAGTTCCTATACAGAGCATGAAACTGGTGTGTTGCTCAGAGTTTATAGCTTTACATGAACAGTGTAATTAAAAACTGTCAGTTTTCATTATCATTAAACACAACACACTACAGATATAGAAAATAAAATACTATATTGAAATGCAATGATTGTGATGTACAGACTAAGAACTGATAATATCATAAAATTACATAAAATATACAGCGAAAATAAAAGAAGCAAAACAGGGATTAAAAACTTTTCACCACCAGGATTAGAATCTTTACTGGCAAAAAAATATAAATGATAAAAGTAATTTTCTATAAATTTGAGGTTGAGGAGCTGGATATGGTTCAGGACAGATCAGCGAACAGTAATGAGCTGAACCGTACAGAGAGACAGTTCATGTGTGGAGGCGTCAGACCTGTGAGGTGAAGCTACTGAAGCTTCAGCTAAAATGTAAACAATAAAAGAAACTGAACATTCACGGGAAGCTGAAGCGTCACAGATGATTAAAGTGTGAACTGTAAATAGTTGAAGCTTTTAAATCTCAGTTGAAAAAGCTGAACTACTTTAAACTAAAGACTTAAGCTTCCACATGGTATAATCTCAACATGCAGCTGAACAGAGAAGCTAAACAGGTTAAAGCTTCATCTGTAGGAAGTGATTAGCAGGACGTCGTCGTTAGCGAATGTTGGTGTGTGCTGGTAGCTGGTCCAGGCCACAACAGCTGAGTAACATAATTTACTCAGTAACAACAACACTGACTGGAGTCTGTTCAGCCTCAAGAGAGACTCTGAGCCTCTCTTCTGATTGGCTGACTGTTTTTACAGTGATCCAATAAAAATATAGCAGATTTCAGGTAAACACTCAGAGAAACCAAATCCTGCAAGGTTGGATGGTGGGTCCAGGTGGGCGGGGCTTGGGGCGTGGCTGAGGGCAGTGACTGTTTTGTTGTGACATCACAAAGTTCCAGAAGTCCTGACAGCTGGTTTTAAGGCTCAGTGTCTGAATACAGGCTGTGTGCATTTCTCTGTGGACTGAGGCTTTGATACTTTCACAGTATTAATATAGAACCTAGACCTGCTTTAGAATCACAAACACATGGACATCTACCTTCAGACTGGATGGAGCTTTAATGGGGGTTTTAAAATCCTTAAAGGCCTTTGTCTTTATGTCCACCTGATGCAGAAAGCGTCACTGATGGAGTCACATTGAGTGTGATTTAAAGCATGTCCGTTATTTAAACTGGTCCATGAGGGAACTGTTACAGTCTGATGGACACAGACAGCAGTCGTAGCCCTGCACAGATGTTCCCTGGTTTTTAGGCTCAGCAGCAGCAGCTTTAACCACAGTGACATCCCCACCCGTCACATCCAGCTCCAGCCGGTCTTCAAAGCAGACGTGCCTCTTGTAAGTGTTAAGTATTAATTGAAGGGTGGTGGCAATTATAGTTTCCCATTGTCAAACAATTTTCTACAAATGAGCTCTCTTTTGTTACAGCTTTGATTTTATAAATCACTACGTCCAAATGTAAATGAACAAAGTCTGGATTTGTTCTGGTTTCTGCTTCAGTTCTCAGGGCAATAAAATCTAGGTCGTTTGAAATGGTGTGTGGACTTTTGATGTCCACTGTCTATTGAGGCCAGGTGTGTAGCTGAAGTGTGTGTGTGTGTGTGTGTGTGTGTGTGTAGGTGCTGTGTGAGGACGTGACCAAAGCAGACATCGACGCTGTGATCTCAGACCTTCTTCAGCTCTACGACATGGAGGCCAAGTGTATCTAAAGGACTCGGCCACAGACCTGCACAGAGGAGACACATGGGAGCTGTTCTGTCTGTGTGTGTTTATCACAGCATGAGTGTGTGTGTGTGTGTGATGCTCTGCATGTAAGGGTTCAGGTGCATTTGTGTACGTGTGTGTCAGAGAGACAGAGGAACACGTTGTTTTGCCCCAGTTAGTCTGTGAGCTGTGACAGAAACTCACCTGCAGCACCGACTCCTGCCACCGTGGGGAGACATTTCTCTGGTCCCTGAGCCTTGCAGAGTTCTGATGTACTGTGGTCAGCACCAGGCTTCTCAAAAACACCTCAGCCCTCAGCACCAGTAACGTCCTCACACACACACACACACACACGTTTTAACTATAGATACTTCTGCCTGGGTTTGAGCAGAAGTTCATCATCTGCTGTTATAAATAATTCACCAATAATTTCAACCAATCAGTGAAAATGCCGGAGGACAGTGACATCAGTTTGATTTCTGTTATTAAATGACATTATCCCAACGCATCTGTTCATTCAGATAAAACCAGACAACAATAAGAATGTAGCTGAGGTTAAGTTTTCAATGTGATCAGCATCCAGAGAAACTCGCTGCATAAATCTACATAAGACAAGGACGATCAGATTTTCTTCACTAATAATACATGTCCTCAATTTTTAAGATACACATTGTAACTCGTGTTGACTTTGCATATTATCATATAAAAAGTCTTTTTAAATGAATACATCACTCGGCTTAACGACCTTTTCACTGTGTCATATTTGAAGTTAATTATAGTGGAATATTTGGCAGATAAGTGCAGCTTTAGTCTTTTCCATCTCCTCAGATCTTTTCATGAATTAGTTGAAAGACAGTTTGTAATTTTTGGCAGATTTGAAATGTGTGGGGACATGATTTGCTGTACGATGTTTCTGTTGTTAAAATTACAGAGTCATAATTTGGACTGCGTACTGTTGAAAGTGAGCCCAGCAGACCTGATATATCCTGTTTCAAGGATGTGTCTGTTGATATTCTGTATGTTTTTATATGAAGTGACAAAAACCAATAATGAATTGATAATATTACAAGTGTCTGTATTTCAAAGCCAGATGCATCTTGTTCCTCTGAGCCATAGAACTGTACTGTTGTTTAGAAACTATTAAAAATACATCAATGAACCACACTGTTGCTCTGGGTGACATGTTCCTTCATCACCATCCTGCTGCCACACATACTCACCACACCACCAAATGTGGAATAATCCGCCGCTGAAAATAATCCCCCACAAATACACCGTTTCCTCCTGTTTGCTGAAAACACCGAACTAGAATCACGTCCTTGTGGTTGTTTCCTCCACCAATCAGCCAAGTATCAGGAAATATGGCCACAACCTCCTCTACAGTGTTGTTACAGCGTTGAATAATGGCCAGAGGTGCTTTTGCAGAACATTAAGATGGCACAGTGAAGATGACCTTTGACCTTTTGGATGAAAAATGTCATCACTTCATCATTTGAGTTAAATTGTGTCATAAATAGTGAATGAATCTATGAGTTATGGCCAAAGGCGTGTTTTGTGAGGTCACAGTGATCTTGGCCTTTGACCTTTGATGAGAATGGGACAGCAGGCACTTGCTGTCACCGGCATGGAGCCATAAAAACACAGTGATCAGCTGTAGAGAATGAAACTAGATTTACTGTGACATTTTTCGAGATTTACGTTCAGAGTAGAATCACTTAGGCTGAGATGAGATAATAAAGACAGTTTAGCTACTGAAGCCAAGTTCACACTTTTACAATAGAAGTGGTTAATGAGAATCTGTATTAATTTACTAATGATTAATACTGACACCCAAACCAGACATGAGCTGTAGGAGGGAGGAGCGGCACCACATTATCCTGAAGCTGTTAATGACTGATCTACGTCCTGGCTCCTGTTTGTTGGTATATTTCATATTGTTGTGACTCAACGAGTGAGATGAAAAACATGATTCATTGTTGTTAATTTCAAAGATGCTTTTCAGCTGCTGAAACCTTCTCCAGTGGTCTTCCAAATTAGCTGTATATAAAATGATATTAATACCACTTACAATGAAGTGAAAACTGAAGGATCTTTTTTGGACTTCATGGAGAAGAAAGTACAAGAGCTGTTTGTTCTGAGGTTCATCTGGACTAGCAGCACTGTTAGATTATCAAAACACATTCATTCAGTATATTTTGTTGCCTACACTTCTTTTTTGCAGGATACGTGTTTGTACAGTGACGTCAAAATGTCTGAGACCACTGGGTGAATTATTCCTTCTCCTTCAGTCAGTCAGTTTGTTATGACCAGTACAAAACTGAATCATTACAACGATTTACAGACAATAAGAAAAACATGTTCAGTTGAGCCTCGTCCTTTCAGACCTGAGGATAAGGTCAGTGTGAAACAGCCCAGGGCTGGAAGCTCAGGTAGCCTGCAGGAAGCCTCGGCTCGATGAGGGGATTGGCCTGAGTGGAGGCTGCCAGGGTGACGTGAGGACAGCTCGGCCTGATTTTTTTTAACTGAGAATGTTTTGAGGGAATGTAAAGAAACAGTTGTGACAGCTGCAGCTGTATGAGTCGTGAAAACTCAGCCATCACTGCTGTTTATCATCACAACATGTTCGACTCGTCATGTCTGGAAACTCTTTACTGTACCAACATCTCAGAGCAGATATTTTTAGAAGAGCAGTGTTTCGGCTGATTTACTTTTTTTTGCATTTATCTTGTAAAATCAGGTCTGCCTCTCAAGTGTGTGTGTGTGTGTGTGTGTGTGTGTGTGTGTGTGTGTGTGTGTGTGTGTGTGTGTCCAGGATAAAGTAGTCACAGTCACATGATCAACACTGACACATCTGAGTCTCCTCTCTCCCGTCTCGCTCTCCTCGTGTGTTCTGCCTCTTCACAGGACCTGAGACATTGCGTGAATCCTAATAGCATCACATGTTATACAATATTCTTCCTGACACATTCTCTCTCTTCTCATCTGTCACTCTCCTCCAACTCCAATGTTTTTTTTCCTCCCTCTTTTAGCTGCTGGGGAAAAATCTGTCTGTCTCTTCATTTGCTTCATCCCTGTCATCTTGTCTCCACCTTTTTTTGTGCTCCATCTCCCTGTCTCCCTTTCTCACCCTCTCCCTAATTCCTCATCCTCCTTCCACTTCTTTCCTCTCTCTCCTCCTCCGCTGTGTCTCCCTCTCTCTCCTCCTTCCTCTGTCTCCCTAATGTTATATTAATAATGGAGAGGCTGCGTGTTCAGCCAGACTCTATGAATTAACCATCAGATGGGAAGGAGTACTGAGGGAAGGAGTTGGAGGAGTAGGGAAAAAAGAGAGTGACATGGATGGATGAGAGGTGGAGGGATTAAGGAGGGGAGTATAAGGGGAGAGGGACGGGTGAGGAGGAGAAGAAGGAGGTAAAGGGGGAAGATGGCCAGTGAGAGAGGAGCTTATCTTTGTATCACACTTCAGCGCTCTCTCTCTGCACTGTGCCTCTCATCTGCTTACACATCACTTCAGCCTTCACTGTGGGCTTGAGGGGAAGTCAGAAGGTCGCACACACACGACCAGCTGTGCGTGGACGTCCCAGTGTACATGTGTGTTTGCATCCAAATGACAGTTTGGGATGTTAATGTTGTGTGAGGCCCTGCAGTCGTGGAGCTGAGTGCCCTTGAACTGATAAAAGCTCTGTAGCCGTCAGCCTCAGACCTATTAGACATCAACCCAGTGCTCCTAAACACTCTAAATGCCTAATGCATAGACAATAGATTTAAGAGAGCAAGTATGTGTGTGTGTGTGTGTGTTTGTATCAAAGGGTGGAGAGCAAGAAGAGCAGTCTGCATGATGTAAACAGTGAGATGAAAAGATGGATGGGTCAGCAGACAGACAAAGCATCAAACCATCAGTCAAACATCCATCAAGACTTCTCTGGATGCAAGGAAACAGAGACTGAACGTTTTAAAGCCCGTGAAAACTTGGTTTCAGATTTGAAGTATTTATTAAAGCTCCACACAGTCTAAAGGTAGATGTGCATGTGTTTGTGATTATAAAGCAGGTCTAGGTTCTATATTAATACTGTGAAAGTATCAAAGCCTCAGTCCACAGAGAAATGCACACAGCCTGTATTCAGAAACTGAGCCTTAAAACCAGCCGTCAGGACTTCTGGAACTTTGTGATGTCACAACAAAGCAGTCACTGCTCTCAGCCACGCCCCAAGCCCCGCCCACCTGGATCCACCATCCAACCTTGCAGGATTTGGTTTCTCTGAGTGTTACCTGAAATCTGCTAAATTTTATTGGCTCACTCAGAAAACAGCCAAACAATCAGAGGAGAGGCTCAGAGTCCTGACATCTACCTTTAGACTGTGTGGAGCTTTAATGGATCAAAATGATCAAAGTTCAACCTGAGGAACATGAATGTCTGTTTCAAATGTGATAACAATCCAGTAAATAGTTGAGATATTTCACTGAAAATCATAAATGTCAACTTCATGGAGACACTAGAGTAAAACTCAGGGGATAATTCACTGTCTGAAGATCATCAGTGTCTTTAGAAAACTTCAGGGTCGTCCTGAGATACAGTACTTCAGTCTGTATCATAGAGTCTGTTAAAGAGAGACTCACGACTAACTCAAACCAGTTTAACCCAAACTGGTTAATACATTTGACTAACCACACCCAGCAGTGATGTCACTCTGGAGTACATTACATGACATTATGTCACTGCAGCAAGGTGAGCAAACAGGACTTCCAGCAGCTGTTGAGTCACTCTTTGATATTAAAGCTAAAGGAGTCTGGTAAAATAACACAAGAGGCTCATTGCATCAAAATCCACTTCTGCCATCTTCACGTCAGCAGCACTGCTCTCCGCCCTGAGCACTGCAGCGGTGGCTGCTCCACTGAGCTCAACAGTGATGTAATTAGGGTGTTGGTAGCAGGACTTTTCACTCAGAGAGGAGGGAGATCCACCTCCTCGTCCAGGTGTCTCACACTGTTGTGGAGTAACTGTGTCACAGTGGAGACAGTGCTGATGTCTATGGAGTGTGTAGTTTGTCTTCATTATATCCTCTAACCTGAAAAACACCCCGATGACCTCAGGGCAAACACAGGTCTCAGTGTGTAGTTAAATATTTGATAGGCTACATCTACAGTCTGTGATAGGACAGCAACAGAAGATCCTCTGTCTGAGAGATGTGACTGAATGTGATGAACACGCTGAAGGTCAGTTCAACAGAAATGATAATAATGTTTGTTCTTTGGGACGGGGGGGGGGGGGGTCAGTTTAGGTTCAGACTCTTGATTATCTGGTGGACGATGGAGGTTTCTGATCTGTTGTCTTGTATGAAGAATAATCTGCTGAGCTCAGATCTTTGAAGTTTCTTACAAAAATAAAAACCCCTCAGTGGAACCTCACCTGTAGTTCCTGGAGCAGATTATTGACAATCGCAGGGCAGAAGGCAACACAAGGTGTGGTTATGATGTCCAGGAACACGAGGTCTTATCTAACTTCACAATGTTTCTGTGGCTCTGTTTGTGGCACTGAAGTTCACTGGACCCACCGTCATGATGACACCAGTTTGAGACCTGGAGCATTATCCTGCAGGAAGCAGCTGTTAGAAGAAGGTGAACTGTGGCCATGAAGGATGAACATGGTCAGACTGAGACCTTCAGACCAGGACCGACTGATGTTAAGACCCAAAGTGAGTCCAGAAAACACCCCCACCTCCACTGCAGCCTCAGGTTTCTGGTGTTGGTGACAGGAAGTGGACCCTGACGTGGCCTCTGCTGCCACATAATTGACTGATTGGATAATTATGGTGAATGTATTTGATTGATTGATTGATTGATTGATTGATTGATTGATTTGTTGTTGATTAATTGATTGATTGTATTGTATGATTAAAAACATACATGTACAGCAGTGGAGCAGATGAGCAGGTAGCAGCTGATATACTGTAAAATACCAGAGAGTAAATCTGTGGAGTCGTTTTGTGCTCGATGTCTTTATGACATGGGGAATAAAAGACCTCTTGTAAATGCTCTTGTGGGCCCCGGGGCCCTGAAAGGAGGGCCAGACAGAAGCAGTTCAAACTCTGAGAGTAGGTGTGAGGTTCGTCATCCTGTGTTCTGCACTGTCAGATAAACTGCAAAGTTGTTGTTGTGACTTGCCAACCATCGTCCCTGCAGTGTTATCAGTTTTGTAGAGAACATTTTTGCTCGTTACACTTGTCGTACTGAGCTGTTACGTTAAATGATGAGATGCTTTCAAAGCTCCTGTTTGTCATTTCAAATATGTGTCGGTGCCAAAGCTCCTCAGCTTCTGATGAAGAACAATCACTGGTTAGTTTTCTTAAAAGTGCTTCTCATTAAAAGTTAGAATCTGATCAATGATTGTGTCCAATGTGAAAAAGCAATAGGCACTGAAATGGCTTTATTTTGCAGGTACAGATTGATTTTGAATTCATGTGTTTTCCTGAGTGGTTTAAAGGTCAAGAGGAAGAGTTAGTGTTAGCTCAGGTTAAAGGGTTGGGGTTAGGTCCAGTGTCCCATCATCCACTACGACATTTCTACAGAACGACTCGGCCACTAATCAGGCAAAGGAGATTTCATGTATTTCCAGATTGGCTGTTTGAAAGGTGAAAGGACGTTTCTGTGTATATTTGTGGAAATAATCAAACAGATTAATGCTCATCTACAAAGACAGTATGTCTAATTTTTGTGCGTGTGCCTCTGGGAGCTGGTGTGGAGCAGTTAAAGATAAGAGGAGGGAAAGATAAAATCAGCAACAAAGCTTTTCATCAAGATGTGTGTGTGAGTGTGTGTGTGTGGCTGCATGGACGGACAAGTCTGTGGTCCATCTCCCTGCAGTGTGGAGGATATCTATTAATAAGTTCATCTGATTCATCTATAAATATATTTCTGCTCGTTCTCCTTACACTGGCTCGCTGCATAACGAGCTTTGACAGTAGCCAGTCGGGTACGTCCATGTGTGTGGATGGCAGGATGTGGGCGTGGAGGGCTGGTGTGTGTACATGTGTGTGTGTTGAACGTCGGACTCTTTGTTCTTCGGCACTTGGCCGTGCTAGCTTTTAGGCGGACAGTGCTGCAGGCCTGTCGTGTGATTGCCCAGAGCAGAGGAGGAAGGTTCTGCTGCTTCTAAACACATCAGTCAACACCGGGTTTGGTCCCCCAGTCCCAGGAGCTGCGGACCAGCCAAGTGCTTCCCACAGGGGGGGCCCAGTCGTCCAGCGCTCTTCCAGAGGGCCCCGCTGTGTCCCAAGGTGCGGGCTAGTTAATGCAGTGTTTTTGCACTTGTCAACAAACAGTGAGTCCAGCAGGTTTTTCCACCAGCAGAGCGACCGCTTCTCGTCACGTTAACAGACTCTTGTCCTCCTGAGCCCCAGACGAGCGTCCCCACAGAACGCTGACGGCTCAGAGCAGCAGGTGGAGAAGCTCTGGATACAGCACAGGACGGGCCTCTCCTCACATACACATCCCCTCTGAACCGTGCTTCTCAAACCCTCACGTCAAGGACCCTGAACTGACGCAAATTAGACCACAGACCCCACCTGATCAGAGCTCTACTTTGAGATGTTACAGGAAGCGTTTAAACCCATGACAGGAACACGCTCTGTCATCGTGTTACTTATGGATGGAATTATACTGAAAATAATTTATTATTTATTATTATTATTTATTTTGCTGGGGACCCCCAGGAACACCCTCAATGATCCCTGGGAGTCTATGGACCCCACTTTGAGAACTTTGGTTTATTCCAAAGTGGTCAAATTATCAAATATATCACAAGGTCTGAAAAAAATGTATAAAATGTATTAATCCTCTCGTGACCCCTCAGATTTATGTTGTGACCCTTTGAGGGGACCTGAGCCACAGACTGGAAACCACTGGACGAAGCTTTATAAAGTAACTAACCTGCTGCTGACACACTGATGCATCAGTATTAACGATACAGTCATGTAATAAATAATAATATATAATCAGTTATTCTGCAGATCCCGTCTGTGTCTGTCAGACTCATTTGAATTCGAGCTGTTTTATGTCCAGACCTTTGCAGTTTGCTACAATACGCAGCTGTTTTAAGACTTCTCTTTTGTTCTATGTGCAAATTCCAGTTTGGGTCGAATGTGACCAGTTTTTTGAAGCATCATCAGATGTGAGCGACAGTTTTTCCCTCTGTACTGTCAAAAAGCGGTAAATTCTGTTTACTGTCCACTTTCTCTGTATAAACCTGTTTCCAGCTGCATGAACGTCGCTGTGTTTTATAACAGATTCATCATGAGATTGAGCTCATTACGGCTCCAGTCAGCCGGTTGTAGATGAGTGACGTGCAGTGGGCGGGAACATTTCACAGACGTGTTTTAAAGATCTAAATCTCCTGATGGTGTCCGCCACACCGGAAGCGTGTGTGGTGTCGTCATCACGCAGCCGAGTAGGTCGTGACGTGTAGAGCCCCCCCCCCCCGCGGATGCTGCGACCAAGCTCCTGTGCGCGCGGGCTCTCGCAGCGGCTCATCCTCATCATCTTCATCATCTTCATCATCTTCATCATCTTCATCATCCTCATCATCTTCATCATCCTCATCATCTTCATCATCTTCATCATCCTCATCATCTTCATCATCTTCATCATCTTCATCATCCTCCTCTTCCTCCAAAGATGTCGCAGCTTCTCTCTCCGCGGTTTCTTTTCTTCTTCTCTCAGCCTCGAACAGTTAACTGAGACCCCCCCCCCCCCCCCCCAACACACACACACACACACAGCGGAGGTGTTTAAACCCTCAACCCGGCGCATCCTCTCTCTCTCCTCCCTCCCTCTCTCTCTCCTCCCTCCCTCTCTCTCCTCCCTCCCTCCCCCTCTCTCTCCTCCCTCCCTCTCTCTCCTCCCTCCCTCTCTCTCTCTCCTCCCCCCTCCCTCCCCCCCTCCCTCCCCCCCCCTCTCCCCCCCCTCCCTCCCCCTCTCTCTCTCTCTCCCCCCCCTCTCTCTCTCTCCTCCCCCCCCTCTCTCTCTCTCCCCCCCCTCTCTCTCTCCCCCCCCCCCTCCCTCTCTCCCTCCCTCTCTCTCTCTCTCCTCCCCCCTCCCTCCTCCCCCCCCTCTCTCTCCCCCCCTCCCTCCCCCTCTCTCTCTCTCTCCTCCCCCCCTCTCTCTCTCTCTCCTCCCCCCCCTCTCTCTCTCTCCTCCCCCCTCCCTCCCTCCCCCCCCCCCCTCTCTCTCTCTCCCCCCCCCCCTCTCTCTCTCTCTCCCCCCTCCCTCCCTCTCTCCCCCCCCCTCTCTCTCTCTCCTCCCCCCTCCCTCCCTCTCTCCCCCCCCCTCTCTCTCTCTCCTCCCCCCTCCCTCCCTCTCTCCCCCCCTCTCTCTCTCCTCCCCCCTCCCTCCCTCTCCCCCCCCCCCTCTCTCTCTCCTCACCGCGGCAGAACCGACCAGCCGTCAGGTGACCGAGCAGAGCGGAATATTCATCAGCACCGTCGCGGTCTTGCCCCCCCCCACTCCTCTGGACTCCAGCCGGAGCAGCCGCAGCCCCGGTCCCCGGGACGTCCTCCGCTTCCCGCAGATCACGGCTCGGTGTCCCCGCCCGCGCCGCCGCTCGTGTCCTTGAGCTCGGTGAGTCCGTGAGTGCGTGCGTGCCCGCGTGCGTGCCTCTTCTTTACCGGGCGCTCGAGCGCCTCTCTGCCGGGGCCGTGTTTCCCGCGCTGAGCCGCGGCGGGAGCAGGTGCGGGGGTCTGTGCGGAGGCAGATGCGGAGCAGGCCGGAGCGGCGGCTCCGCTCCGGCCTGCTCCGAGGAGCAGCCTGCAGCGGGACACAATAACACCCCGGCAAGCAGCGCTGTGCCGTGACGAGGATGTGCGTGTGCGTGTGCGTGTGTAGAGCTAATGATACA